>NC_090190.1:10037760-10337760 GCF_024679245.1 Pseudorasbora parva
CATGCTCATTTGAAGAATCACAATAAAGCTTTTTCGTTCATTTATTTCTTTTCCAAACAGACGGAGCCATTTCTGCATTTTACACATTTTTATACATGTAGAAAACAATTACAAACCACCCGACAGAGTCAAATTGCCCAAATCTCGAAATTGCAGGAAGTGCCATTTAGCTGCCTGTTTTTCCTCTCTGGCTCGACTCTAATTTGCTTGTGATTTTGTGTGTCCCGAGTCGATCTGAAAGAGAGAATGTTCTGGAACAGAGGATGGGCTGTGGAGACCAGAGTGGTTTCTGTCATGAGGAGATGGAATGCTCAAGCAGACCCACATGAATGAGTCACTATGGAAACAGTCGAGAAGTTCCAGAGTAACTTGTGTACACATCGCGCCATGTGTGCCCAGACAACTGAGAAGAGAAGTACAATTCTTACGAGAAGCCGTGTTTTACACGGGCACGCTCTTTACACAAATATATGCACCCTTTGAATGTTTTCCTTGGAAGGGGAGAGTTCTGTTGTGTATAGAAATTTTGCCATATAATGAGATGTTTGGATTCATGGTGGTTTGATCTTTGTTTCTTTATTTTTGTGTTAAAAACACAGCCTATATATGTGTTTATTGAAATAAATTTTTTGCCCCATTAAGTTTAATGGGTCGTAGCACGAGCGGATGAACCCTTTGTGTAAGCGTCGCTAATTCTTTTACCATGTACGCGATAAACTTCCCCTAACATAAGGATGACATGGAGCGCTGCATCGTCTGACGATGGGGGGGGGGGGGGGGGGGGGTATGGTAAGCCCTCCAGGAGCAAATGCTTGGGCCACCAAGAAACATTGATTAGCGTCTGATTATATAAACCGGCCATGAACAAACTGTTCCTCAGCTGTGCTTAAAAGCAAGAAGAATTCTTAAGAGTTCAGATCCGTCGAGTATTGCTGTTGTTTAATAGAACCATATGAGTGTGCTATTGGTGCATAATTGCAAAGAGACGTATTTGTGTGGGCGATGACAGCTTGAAGAACAGACGCTCTGACCTTTGGTACACAGAGTGCCGGCGACGGTCCAAGATTACGACAATAGGCGGGCGTCAATGGGGCGCATATTCTGCAGAATCTCTCCAGTGTAAATCTGAAAGCCGGGTGTTATGTCTGGGGCAGATTTGAATCTCGTGACTCCCAGGCCAATCTTATTTTTAATTGAATAAAGGTACCTGTGCTATGAAGTACAACAGGGTTCCTTTCACCACCTTGCTGAAATGTAACACACACTCATGCGCACACATACTCGCACAGACATCAATACGACCACATAAATGGCTAAGAAATGGTGCTTTCTGTATGTCTCTGAAGAACCAAGCCATTAAATTAATATTCAACTACATTGCTCATATTGGGAGCAGAAACAAAAATGTGTAGACGGCAACTCACAACCACAACCCTTAAAGGGTTTGTTCACCCAAAATGAAAATTCTGTCATTAATTACTCACCCTCATGCTGTTCCAAATCGTAAGACTTTTGTTCATCTTCAGAACACAAATTTTTTTTTCTGTCCCTCCATACACAGCTACGTAACTGAGACTTTGATGCTTCAAAAAGTTCATAAAGAGATTGTAAAATTAATCCATATGAATTTAAACATTTTCTGCAGAGACTCAATCGCTTTATATGATTAACACATAGAATTCTGATTCTGACAAAGTCTTTGACAAAAACATAATATTTTAGCTTTTTGTTACATTTTTATTTTATTTTATTAAACATAAAACATTCAAGTGTTTATAAAAAAAGATTAGATAGAATTAAATTAATAAAATAAAAAGCAGAGGCGTTTTTATATAGGCTATATACACTCACCTAAAGGATTATTAGGAACACCTGTTCAATTTCTCATTAATGCAATTATCCAAACAACCAATCACAGGCCAGTTGCTTCAATGCATTTAGCGGTGTGGTCCTGGTCAAGACAATCTTCTGAACTCTAAACTGAATGTCAGAATGGGAAAGAAAGGTGATTTAAGCAAATTTGAGCGTGGCATGGATGTTAATGCCAGACGGGCTGGTCTGAGTACTTTACAATCTGCTAAATTACTGGGATTTTCACACACAACCATTTCTAGGGTTTACAAAGAATGGTGTGAAAAGGGAAAAAAATCCAGTATGTGGCTGTCCTGTGGGTGAAAATGCCTTGTTGATGCTAGAGGTCAGAGGAGAATGGGCCGACTGATTCAAGCTGATAGGCTGATAGAAGAGCAACTTTGACTGAAATAACCACTCGTTAAAACCGAGGAATGCAGCAAAGCATTTGTGAAGCCACAACACACACAACCTTGAAGCGGATAGGCTACAACAGCAAAAGACCCCACCAGGCACCACCCATCTCCACTACAAATAGGAAAAAGAGGCTACAATTTGCACGAGCTCGCCAAAATTAGACAGTTGAAGACTGGAAAAATGTTGCCTAGTCTGATGAGTCTTGATTTCTGTTGAGACATTCAGATGGTAGAGTCAGAATTTGGCGTAAACAGAATGAGAACATGGATCCATCATAGCCTGGATCTGCCCTCCTACGTATCATTTACCATCATTTAAGTTACAGGGACTGGTCAGTTATTTTATTGCCATCTGTCTCTCATCACCCATGTAAAAATCCCTGGCCGAGTTACCTACTGCTTTTGACAAACGCAAGGTCGTGTGGTGATGTAATAGCTGTCCGAATCCACATCTCTTAGTTTTCAAGAATAAATCATTTCAAAATTCACTGTTTATAATCCGTTTTGACCACTGCAGAGCACCATACGGTTGCTTTGCTGTTATGTGGATGCATTTCTAGACTTGTAAAATGTTGGCAAGTATTTACAAGTGCAATAGATTTCATCACCACTCAAACAAATTAAAATAAAAGCACTTAAATATTTGAATTGTTCTGTTCTTTATAGCAGCATTTATTATAATACCAAGCATATGACATTTTATTTACAGCATACAATGATGTTACGGACCACGTGAGCGCTGCGTTCCCGATCAGACAACTCTCCCCTCCACTGTAGCGTGAATAAATCACAATCCGAATGCATGTGTTTTAGGTTTTATCCTAGGATTTTATCACTGAGGTGGCCTGAACAAGTGGACATTTATGTTGTCAGATTTCCATGTGTGAAACAGGTGAAGCGCGCATGACATGTGTCACGACCAAACGTTAGCAATTGGTTATGGCAGATCCAGAGTGGCTCGGGGTAGATCCAATAGTTTTAAACCTCAACAGAGTGCCCGCCTTTGCGGAAATAAACCCTTGTCAAGAGAGTGGCCAGACTCTATGTACAAATGAAATGTGCAAGAGTCTGGTAAGACCAGGCTAGATCCATCATGCCTTGTTACCACTGTGCAGGCTGGTGGTGGAGGTGTAATGGTGTGGGAGATGTTATCTTGGCACACTTTAGGCCCCTTGGTGCCAATTGGAAATCGTTTCAATGCCACGGCCTACCTGAGCATTGTTTCTGACCATGTCCATCCCTTTATGACCACCATTTACCCATCCTCTGATGGCTACTTCCAGCAGGATAATGCATCATGTCACAAAGCTCAAATTATTTCAAATTGGTTTCTTGTACATGACAATGAGTTCACTGTACTAAAATGGCCCCCACAGTCACCAGATCTCAACCCAATAGAGCATCTTTGGTATGTGGTGGAACGGGAGCTTCATGCCCTGGATGTGCATCCCACAAATCTCCATCAACTGCAAGATGCTATCCTATCAATATGGGACAACATTTCTAAAGAATGCTTTCAGTAGAATTATGGCAGTTCTGAAGGCGAAAGGGGTCAAACCCAGTATTCGTATGGTGTTCCTAATAATCCTATAGGTGAGTGTATAATATTCTGGGGCCCATGAAATTGAAATTATCCAGAATGCTGGCAAAAAAAAAAAAAAAAAAAAAACACCAGTGAAGAAAGTTAAAGTACAGTTAAATGTATTTAAATAATTAAATTAAATTAAATTATTAAATTAAATTAAATTAAATAGGAACTGGTATACTTAAAGTTGTAAAGTATAAGTATGAAATGTGGGATCACAAAATAAGTCATGAGAGTTCAAAACTGAGAAAATGTATTAGATATTTACACATCTAAAAACTAATTAAATAAGCTTTCCATTGATGTGTCAGAATAGGACAATATTTGACCGAGATACAATTTTTTGAAAATCTGGAATCTGAGGGTGCAAAAAAGTCGAAACAATGAGAAAATCGCTTTTTATACTTCCCTTCGAGTATAAAACTAAATTAGTGGTTTACTGAGAGTATACCTCAAAGTGTCCTTTCACTAATTCAACTAGAAAACTACAGTATAAGTGTACCTATAAGTTCACTTAGTATACTTGCAGTACAAATTAAAAACTTTAAGCTGTAAACTAGTTGTGTACTCAAAGTTTACTATTGTTACACTTAAGGTATACTTAAAAAATACTTTTACACACTAAAATGTAGTTTTAGTTTCCCAAGTATTATTAAAACAGTACACTTACAAGTATTCTTCTAGGACATTGATATTAGTATTACTACATAAGGTATACATAAAAATATACTTGAACTTGAAGTATACTTAAAATGAACGTGAAGTGTACTTATTTTTTGTAAGGGTATCTTACAATAAGGGTTCCATGTTTGTTCAATCAATCGATATAACAAGTTGGAAGATCCTTCTGCTTGTTTTAAAAAGCTGTCATTTAAAGAGCCAGCTACAATTTTTATTCCAAGGTTGAAAAACAAAACAAAGAATTATTGGCCAAAAAAGTGAACCTGCATGCAAGATCTGGAAACATCTGGACTCATGAGCCTGTCTATTCAAAGGTGGAGTGTACAAACAGCCGTTGGTGTTATGTGCAAATAGGAGGAAGCTGGAAAAATGAAAACTTCCATCTTGTGGGTGGACCTCAGCACATGCTAGGCCTGGCATGTGGCATGCCTGAATACTCCAGGCCCTTTCACATTGGTGGTTGAACGTCTTATTTTGACCCTGGTGATAATGAAGTGTTGACAGCTGGTATTGTTTTTATAACACTTTATACCTAATACTACGATTCTGGAAATGTTTTCTTGGGCTTCATTAGTCTTCTCACACCTTAGACAGAAACAGCTCTGCAAACTGCAGTTCAGCAAGGCGTGTGTCAACAGCAAAGTGTGCTAGTTCTGTGTTTACGGACACTTGTACAGTTATACAAAACAAAAACACAAAAGCATACATAATAGGTGGTTAACAATAATAATGATAATAATTTAAAATGAATTTACGACAGTTATACTTGCTCCCTAATCACCTTAATAGCTACTTAATATCTACTTACTGCCTGATAGCTTTCAGACAGAATGAATGTTCAAATGATGTTTTCTCAGCTGTATTGTAACGCCACTAGATATTTAGTTCCAGATCTTTGACACATTCCTCATTACTGTATGTAATTATACTTACAAATACACATCATTTATCTAATGCTGCAGACAAATAAATAAGCAACCCTCCAGACATTCTGTGCTGTTGTGGGTCATTAAATCTGTCTGTTTCAGATTTTAACACGGATTGACGCCGCATCCACATGAAGCCAAAGCTTTCCCAATTTTTTTATCTCCTCATTTCCAGAAATATCTGTGAACACACGAGAGCAATGAAAACGACTCAAAACGATGTAGCATACATGCCAGACCAGTGAGTGGCGCTGTAATTCTGCCACAGAAATACACTAAAAATGGAGAAGAAGAGTTGTGGCTAGAAGGGGTACATCACGGTAGGAGGTGAGGCAAAATCTCACATTAAAAAACTATAAATAAATGTGCTACTTAAAGCTGTTGTCCGTAAAAACAGTTGTGTTCAAGATTTACAAAAATTATATAATGAGAATGCTCAACATGAATCCATTTTCCAAACTGTTTTTTTTGTCTCACCCTGAATCATTATGGTACACTTATAATAAGTATTTATATTGGGACTATTTCAGGCCAGACTGGTAGGTACCGCTGCGGAGGAGCACAGTCCCTGTGTGATCCGCCATAGACATAAACAGAGAGAAGTAGCTCCGGATGCAATGTTCTTCCACAAGACGCATGCAGTTCTGTTCTGCAGAGTGCAAAAAGTTACGGACTGCAGCTTTAACAGATATGTTTCATTATTTGCCTACACCTACAGTTACAATAATGCAAATATGGTAATTAAATGATGCAATATTGATGTGCACATACCCAGTGCCCGTAGTTGTATCCATAGATATGTGTGCATATACATATCTATGGTTGTATCCCTTAACTCCTTTCACCGTGCTGGACGTAGTGTGATGACATCACCGTTTCGCAAAATATACGGATTGGCTGCACACACGAAAGCGTAAGAATGTTGTTTTCAGATTTATCCACTCTAGGACCCGGTTTCAGAAAATATCGGATTCATGCTTCCAAAACGCTGGATCCGTGAGGGCGAAACACTGATACGGTACAAAATGTATACATATACAGGTCCTTCTAAAAAAAATAGCATATTGTGATAAAGTTCATTATTTTCCATAATGTAATGATACAAATTAAACTTTCATATATTTTAGATTCATTGCACACCAACTGAAATATTTCAGGTCTTTTATTCTTTTAATACTGATGATTTTGGCATACAGCTCATGAAAACCCAAAATTCCTATCTCAAAAAATTAGCATATCATGAAAAGGTTCTCTAAACGAGCTATTAACCTAATCATCTGAATCAACTAATTAACTCTAAACACCTGCAAAAGATTTCTGAGGCTTTTAAAAACTCCCAGCCTGGTCCATTACTCAAAACCGCAATCATGGGTAAGACTGGCGACCCGACCCTGTCCAGAAGGCCCTCATTGACACCCTCAAGCGAGAGGGTAAGACACAGAAAGAAATTTCTGAACGAATAGGCTGTTCCCAGAGTGCTGTATCAAGGCACCTCAGTGGCAAAAAACGCTGCACAACAAGAAGAGATGACCGGACCCTGAGGAAGATTGTGGAGAAGGACCGATTCCAGACCTTGGGGGACCTGCGGAAGCAGTGGACTGAGTCTGGAGTAGAAACATCCAGAGCCATCGTGCACAGGCGTGTGCGGGAAATGGGCTACAGGTGCCGCATTTCCCAGGTCAAGCCACTTTTGGGCTACAGAGAAGCAGCACTGGACTGTTGCTCAGTGGTCCAAAGTACTCTTTTCAAATGAAAGCAAATTTTGCATGTCATTCGGAAATCAAGGTACCAGAGTCTGGAGGAAGACTGGGGGAAAGGAAATGCCAAAATGCCTGAAGTCCAGTGTCAAGTACCCACAGTCAGTGATGGTCTGGGGTGCCATGTCAGCTGCCGGTGTTGGTCCACTGTGTTTTATCAAGGGCAGGGTCAATGCAGCTAGCTATCAGGAGATTTTGGAGCACTTCATGCTTCCATCTGCTGAAAAGCTTTATGGAGATGAAGATTTCATTTTTCAGCACGACCTGGCACCTGCTCACAGTGCCAAAACCACTGGTAAATGGTTTACTGACTATTACTGTGGTCAATTGGCCTGCCAACTCTCCTGACCTGAACCCCATAGAGAATCTGAGGACTATTGTGAAGAGAAAGTTGAGAGACGCAAGTCCCAACACTCTGGATGAGCTTAAGGCCGCTATCGAAGCATCCTGGGCCTCCATAACACCTCAGCAGTGCCAAAGGCTGATCGCCTCCATGCCACGCCGCATTGAAGCAGTCATTTCTGCGAAAGGATTCCCAACCAAGTATTGAGTGCATGACTGAACATAATTATTTGAAGGTTGACTTTTTTTGTATTAAAAACACTTTTCTTTTATTGGTCAGATGAAATATGCTTTTTTTTTTTTTAGATCATCAGTATTAAAACAATAAAAGACCTGAAATATTTCAGTTGGTGTGCAATGAATCTAAAATATATGAAAGTTTAATTTTTATCATTACATTATGGAAAATAATGAACTTTATCACAATATGCCAATTTTTTTAGAAGGACCTGTACAGCTAATCACGTCTCTGTGTGGACGGGGCCTTAAAACTTAGAACTTAAAGGGACAGTTCACCCAAAAATAAAAATTCTTACCCTCAAGTTGTTCCAAACCTGTATAAATTCCTTTGTTCTGCTGTACACAAAAGGAGATATTTGTAAGAATGTTTATAACCAAGCAGATCTTGGGTCCCATCGACTATCTTCTTTTCCTACTATGGGGAGTGAGATCTGCTTGGTTAACTGTAATGTTAACTGTGACAATTTTTCTTTATACTTTACACCTGTCGTATACAGTCCCTGACAAAAGTCTTGCCACTTATCTATTTTCTAGAAATACCTGATATTAACCTGACTTTTAATTAATTAATTGGTGTTAGAAATAGCTCATATGAAAAGCTAAAACCCTCCCAAATGATGTTTAATGCACTGAAATAAATAATTTTCACAGAAAAAATATTTATCATTTAATCAAGACAAAAAGGTCAAATTTTGGCAAGACAAAAGTTTTGTCGCCTATACAGAAATTGAACAAATTTACTGCAAATACAAAAATATGTCAGCAAATTAAGTTGTGGTGCTGTGAGATCCAAATTTAATATCTTGTATGACTTCCATGAGCTTGAAGGACTGCATCCATGCGGTTTGGCAAGGATTCATACAATTTATTGATGGAGTCATTAGGAATAGCTAAGAAGTCTTGCATGCCTCCCAGAGTTCATCAATATTCTTTGGTTTCGTCTTCCATGCGTCTTCTTTCATCCTACCCCACATATGCTCAATGATGTTCATGTCTGGTGACTGGGCTGGCCAATCCTGGAGCATCTTGATCTTCTTCACCTTGAGGAACTTTGATGTGGAGATGGAAGTATGCGATGGAGCACCGTCCTGCTGCAGAATTTGGCCTCTTTTATGGTTGGGAATATAAGAGGTAGCTAAGATTTCTTGGTATTTTAGACTATTGATGTTGCCTTCCACCCTGCAGATCTCTCGCACACCCCCATACTGGATGTAACCCCAGACCATGATTTTTCAGCCACCAAACTTCACTGTTTTCTGGGTGAATCTCGGATCCATTCTGGCTCCAGTAGGTCTCCTGCAATATTTGCGGTGACTGTGGTGTAATTCAACAGAAGATTCATCTGAAAAATCCACCTTCTGACACTTTTCCAGCGTCCATCCTTTTAGCAGGCTGTGGGCCTTGGCAAATGCCACACGGCTTTTCAATTGTCTTTTGTTTAGTGCTGGCTTCTGGGCACTGATTCGACCATGGAGGCCATTTCGAGACAGAATCCGACAAACTGTTCTGGTTGACACAGGGACTTCAGGTGACTAGGTCTCGTGGAGCTCTGCTGCAGTGGAAAATGGGCTGGCCTTGGATTTTCGAGCCAACAAACGGTCCTCTCGAGCAGTTGTCTTGCGGGGTCTGCCTGACCAGGGCTTGTCAAAAACGTCTCCAGTCTCTTCAAATCTTTTTTTTATCCTCTGTACTTGACTCACATTGACACATTGAAGGTGTCTGCCACATCAGCAGTGGATCTGGTCTTCAGCCTCTTGATAATCAAAACTTTAGTCTCAGGGTGAATCTTAGGCATGTTTGCAGAGGTCTAGTTGCAGTTGATGTGAAGGTCTAGCGTACTGGGGTTCTTTTTATACACACTTGAGACCTAATTGATCCATTATTAGTCACAGGTGAAGCTCATATGACAAGTTGACAGCACTTATGTCTTTGCACATATTGACTCAATGGGCTTTATCAAGCTGTGAATATTAGAATACTTTTTGAAAGTTTAGTTTTTCACTGAAACATTATCACAAAAGCTGGTGGGATTAAAATGAGCCATTTCTTGTCAAAATATCTTGATTAGAAATATATTTCAGCGGCACTTTAGGTCAATTTGTACACAAGTGACAAGACTTTTGTCAGGAACTGTATAACATACATAAACAGATTTGAGTCCTTTTACAATCCCACCAGTAATAACTGCTAATCCTTTCGGTTAGACACACAGGCAGCATTTTGTATTTCCACAAAACAAAGCATTTTCTCTACTAGAAATGTGGTAAGCAAAAATAAGCTGAGAGATTTAAAATATTCTTTTTAATTCCCTTTGGTCATGTTCATCTGTCAACATGCTCAAGTTTTAGTCGGTGTGTATATGTATTTTCTCTCTGTTAAACTGTTTAGGACTTGAGTTTGACCATGAACAGAACACATGTAGCTTCCTCCTAAAGTAATCTTTTAGTTGAATAATGCAGGTGTAAGATTCACTGTTGATGTGTAAATGTTAGTGTTTTAGGGTAAAGGTGGTGATGTAAGCAGCTGACAAACACTGATTTGACTGTACCACCCGGGAGTTGTTCCTCAAGACAAGCTCCAACCTGGATGATCAGGTTCCCACCATCAACAATAACATAGCATTCTGTGTAGACTCAATAATATCCACAAAACAGATTGCCAGCAACAAACCCAAAGCAGCCCAGAGCATCCTCAATGAAAAGCAAAGAGTCTTTAAACAGGATCTGCAGTGGAAACAAAAACTTCAACAAAAACTTGAAATGAGCCATCTGACAAACAGAAACAGAGAAACAGTACAAAAACAAGGTTGAGCAGAAGGTCATGCAGCATGAGCAAAATGTGAAGTCTGAGAGAAGACATTGATTGAAAGGTTGAAATCAATACTTATTTCTAAAAATCAGCCACTAATATCAATGACAGTTTAAGGCTGTAATACTAATGATGTCCACTAGAAATAGGTCTCATAGCTTAGAATCAGTGTAAATGGTTTAATAGCTTCACATAAAAGGCACAATTTGTAAGCCTTTTGGATTAAAATATACCCAAAAACCAATAGAACAATGTTATTTATTGTCTGTTTTAACCAGGACACGGACTGTGTCCATGCCTTGCCTATCAATGACATCCAACCCGTTACCCTCGCTTATTGGTTTTATTTTGTAGAAACCATGGAAACACCAATGACACTTTAATATATTGTGTTTTATTAGGGAGGTGAGCAACTGTTTGGATACATTCATTTACAGAAAACTAATAATTGTTGTATATCTTAACAAAGTAAGACAGTGTTTAAATCTTGTTTTCTTAATTTAGCGTGAGTACTATGTTTTACCGATCTAGCTTACTGCAGTGTGCAACAAGTGTCTTAGTAGCCACCGAGTGAATGCAGAGTAGCATTTTAACATAACTTTTAAAACGCTCAAATGTATCTTTTATGATTAAACAGCACTGCGTTACCCCACATATGCATAATTAGAACAGGTGGTAGTGACTGGGGCATAAAAGCTCCACTGCTCTCAAGCTCTCAATTCTACTCCCATTCTGCTTCATACTACAGTAATGTTAATAAATCTTTAATACATTAGCTCATCATAAATATGATTTCTACCAGAGTCCCATCAGATTCTTTTCCATCAGCTGTAGATGTGAAGACAACAACTCCCATGTTGCTGCGAAATTAAGGTGTTATCAAGTGATCTCTAGCAGCGAAAATTACATATTGCCACTTTAAAAAAATCAGAAATGAATTAAAGCTACACTATGTAACTTTTTGGTCCACTAAAGGGTGCCTATTCAAACTAAAGGTGTAGCTTGATGATGCCAAGTTCAAGCTCAGAATCTTGGGGCATGTGGTCTTCACCTAACAGCCGGTGGAAAATAATCGGGATTACACTAGGGCAGAAATCATGTTCGCGATTATTAACGTTAATGTAGTATGAAGCAGAGCAGGATTCAAGATCCTCAGGAGGTCTCTCTCAAGACCCATAAAAGGTGCCAAAGACGTTGTTACAAAGCCCATCTCACTACAGTGATTCTACAATCATTTTATGAAGCGACAAGAATAGTTTTTGTGTGCAAAAAAACGTAATAACAAATTATGATGGGCCGATTTCAAAACAAAGTTTTGAATGTTAGGAATCGGTGTATCAATAATGATTCGGATCCCCACTGTCACATGATTTCAGCAGTTTGGCAGTTTGACACGCGATCCGAATCATGAATCAATACGCTGATTCATAACCATTTGAAGCTTTGTTTTGAAATCGGCCCATCACTATATAAGTTGTTATTTAGTTTTTTGGCTCACAAAGTCACTGTAGAGTGATTGTAGTGAGATGGACACGACGTCTTTAGTGCCTTTTATGGGTCTTGAGAGAGGAAATGATATTGGTGTCAATGAAGGCCTCTCTGAGCCATCGGATTTCAACAAAAATATCTTCATTTGTGTTCCGAAGATGAATGGAGGTGTCGAACACCTCCGATGAACGAAGATGATTGGATGTCGAACGACATTAGGGTAAGTAAGTAATGAGATAATTTTCATTTTTGGGTGAACTAACCCTTTAATATAAAAGGGTTATAAATAAGTTTGTAAAGATTATACTGTAGATCATCAAATGATACTTTAATAATTTATTGATTATATATATAATATATATTTAATAATTAAATATATTGCTGTTCATTTAAAATGAAGAGATTATTTGTCTATTTTAATATATAAAATAAAATATTCCACCCCAGAGACTAGATCAACTAGACTCTCCCTATGATCCCTGTTATTTATTGACATAAACAAGCCTGTCATCTGTGTGATGACTCCGATCTTCACCTTGATGGAACTGGACAAATATTCTGACTGTTTGGATCTAATATGACTTCTGATTTATAATGTTGCCTGAATCATAATTATACACTGTTTGTTTGTTTGGCGCGGGGAGAGCCTGAGCCTGGCACTCCGACTGAGCCTGGTTTCTCCCTCTCCATTATGTCACCTGATGGAGTTTGGATTCCTTGCCACTGTCGCCCCTAGTTTGCTTTGGCTTTTGTAGATTTGCGGTCCTGCAGATTTGCTTTATACAACATTAGAAAGATTAGACCCTTCCTATCAGAACAGGCTGCACAACTCCTGGTTCAAGCTCTTGTTCTCTCCAGACTGGACTATTGTAATGCTCTTCTGGCTGGGCTTCCAGCATGCACTATCAAACCCTTGCAGCTGATCCAAAATGCAGCGGCGAGAGTGGTCTTTAATGAGTCGAAGAGAGCGCATGTTACACCTCTCTTCATCAAACTGCAATGGCTGCTCACATCAAATTCAAGGCACTAGTTCTCGCCTACAAAACAACCACTGGCTCTGCACCAATATACCTAAACTCACTTGTTCAGCCTTACACACCCTCCAGAAGCTTGCGTTCTGCGAGCGAGCGGCGCCTCGTGGTTCCATCCCAAAGAGGCATGAAATCGCTCTCACAGACATTTTCCTGGACCGTTCCCACCTGGTGGAATGACCTGCCGATCTCAATTCATGCTGCCGAGTCTGTAGCCATTTTTAAAAAACATCTTAAGACACATCTTTTCCAATTGCACCTGACCAATACAGAATAGCATTTACTGATCACCACAGCAACGACCAAAAAGCGCATCATATCTACATCTCTCATCCGGATTTGTGCCTTCAGGCGGGTGTGTTACATAGTTATCATAGCTATCATAATCCGGTGTACTGTATTTTGTGTACGTGAGTTTTTGTTGTAGATGGCTATTGCTGCGTGTTTAGCTAGAATGCCATACAAAACCAACCCATTGGGCCACTGAATCTGCATAACGACAACAGTTGGGGCAACAGCCTTAGTCCTAATGGGTTGTTATCATGGCTATCAAAATCCAGTGTTCTGTATTTTGTGTACATGAGTTTTTTGTTGTAGGTGGCTATTGTAGATGGCTATTGTAGATGGCTATAAAAAAATATATATAAAAAAAATTGTGTACTGTGCTACTTAATTGAGACTTCTACAGCTCTTACAGGTTGTTGGCCTTGTTTGTTTCGTTGCTTCTATTGCTCTCCCCTTTTTTGTAAGTCGCTTTGGATAAAAGCGTCTGCTAAATGATTAAATGTAAATGTAATGTAAATGTTTTGGCTTGCTCAGTTGTGGACACTAAATATTTAAGTATATTACTTTCTATTAAATTCTATTAAACAGCATTATGTTACCTCTTACCCATGTGAAGCTGCTTTGAGGCAATCTTCATTGTAAAAAGCACTATATAAATAGGTGACTGTCACCGGGTGTTTGGTGTTGGTTAATTTTCATGTTCATGTTTTTGAGTTCATGTTAAGTTGTTCACAGTCATGCTTTCTTTTGTCATGCACTTCCTGGTTCATCATGTTCCCATGTTGTCATTGGTTTATTGGTTAATCATTGATCACTGGTGTGTCTTGTCTAGTTATTTAATCACTCATGTTTGCCATGTGTCTTTCTTGGTTATTGAAAATAAAAATAAATAAAATATAAAACATACATAATAGATTGTGGATTGTATAATAATCTACAGTAATAATTAGAAAACAATTAAGGCCATGAAGTTCCTCGAACAACTGGTGCCAGTCAAAACTCTTCATTATTGATTCTTCTCATTTTCACCCAGAGAAGAGGAGGGTTCTCAAGGATGACATCCAGTTATGCTCACCAACACAGGTTAATTCACTTCCCAATCTTGTCCTTCCAATCATGGGTGCGTAACATAGTATGATTGTCTGGCTATAACCAGACCAAGCTCAATTTAAGATTGAACATTGTCTGAGGAGTCTGCTTTGTATTTTAGGGTGCTTTCACATCTCTAGTTCGGTTCATTTGGTCCGAACCAAGGGCAAACAATCGTGATCAACTGCCATGACCCATCGTTTCTCTATCTGTCATCGTTTTAAACCCGCCAATAGCGCACCAGGTGGATAAGCCAGTCTGTGATTGGTTCCCACAACCCACAATGTGTAACAGAAGCTGTTGAAATGAATGTACAGGTTTACAGACTGAGTTGCAGACCAAAATCGACTAGCTATTCACGACTGTTTCCCTAAATCGTATTGTCGCAAATCTGTCCAATCACGTTGGTTAATGATGTCACACAGGTGGTGGAGTAATAACTGCTTTTAATGAATTACTTTGAGATAAAAAAAAAAATGTTGTGCTATAAATTAAGGACATGACGTCTGAATACAATTTCTTATTTCATCTTAATTCTATATTTTTCTCAGTTATTTTGCTTTATTTCAAGATTCAATCATAGGCACGTTCTTACATAGCATGTTCACACATGCACACTCTTCAAAAAAGTTGCTTTAAATCTCTTGACAAACTAAGACAAAAATATCCAACATATTAGATATTGATTGTACTAAATGTCAGCTTGCTTATTTTGCGCAAGATAAGTATTTATTAAGTCCACATGTTATGCAAACAATAAACAATGCTTCTAACCACAGGTCGAGAGCTGTCATTACAACTAGGCTACACAAGTTTGCGATGCTGTTTACGAATGTTCGTTGAAACTATGGTTTCGGGAAACACAGACTGGCTAAACTACCGGTATGTTGATAACGATGGAACTTACAACCACAGTTGGCTAACAATGCTTTTGGGAAACGGACCCCAGAGCATCCTTCCTATCTGCCATATGACATTGTATTCCTCTCACTACTCTGAGCATGATCATGGCCCTGCCCTCTATGAGTTCAGATGACTGCTCATCTGGAGTTGAACATCTTCAATCAACATCTTCACTAAGGAAAAGATCATAATCAAACAAACTCGTTCAGTGTCCAAAAAAGTATCCGCCATATTTTCTGCTCTTCTTTTATTAAGTAATTGATTCCATTGTCTGCTGGTTTAAATCTCTGACAACCAAGAACAGAAAAAAAGAACAAAAATACCTAAACTATTGAAAACATCTTCGCAAAAATCACTAGAATCTGCCAAGTTCTAGTTTCATTTTATGAACAGATAACAGATGTTAACTCAGGTCCGATGAATAATATTAATGATACAACTTTTTATTTTAATGATTTGTTTTAGTAGCCTATGTTGCAACTAGGTAGGTGAAAACTTAGTAAGTGAAACTTGGTAGGTTGCTAGGCAACGTGGGGGAGAGGACGCTGGCGTTGTCTGTTCGCCGCTTCTCCACCCACAAATGATCATGTTAATGTACTATTAGATTTACATTTTATTTTATTTCCTTATGTTTGTGACTAGTCTAACAGTCAGAGCTACAATTGGGACTGTTGCTGATTGCTGGCACTGGCAGCCACTGAGAGGTCGTTGTTCGTCGTTTCGCCGTTTTCAACCGCTTCTCTAATGTTTACGTTTGAATTGCTGCGGTTGGTTTCTGGTTTGGAGGACATTTGATGTTTCTCGCCGCGGGTGCTCACTGGTGGTCTCCCTTGGGCTTGGGCTGCATGGTGGCTGAAGTTTGCACCGGGCTAGCGTCATCCGGGCTCTCGTCGTCGGCGTCCGGCATGAAGTTGGGATGTTCTGCTTCTCGGCTGCGCCGCTGTTCCGTCCTGCATTGCGACCGTGGAGCGGCTTGGACATCTGCGCCGGCCCCGGTGTGTCCACAGAAGTGCCCGGAGGAATGTTCTGACTCCTGCATGGTGCTGCAGCGATCCCCATCGTTTGAATCATCATGAAGAAGACCCATCATCTGGTTTTCAGCTGTCGTGCCTCGGCGATGTCATCGGGACACTGCCGCTGGGAGAAATCTGAAACATGGAGTGGACCACAGTGTGCTGCGGAGCTAACAGAGACTTCCACCATCAGCTGTTTTCTGTTCACCATCAGCTCTGTTTCTGTTCACCATCAGCTCTGTTTCTGTTCACCATCAGCTCTGTTTCTGTTCACCATCAGCTCTGTTTCTGTTCTGTTTTCTGTGTTGGTTGACTGTTTGAAGTATTCTATATTTTTACTTGTTATTCATTTTTTGTTGTTATCCCCCCCCCCCCCCCCCCTCTGTTGCACTTTGAGATTCTTCGGAATGAAAAGTGCATTATAAATAAAATCTATTATTATTATTATTATTATTATTAACTAACTAACTGCAAATAAACTAACATTAATAAATGCTTTAGAGGTATTTCATTGTTAATGTTAACTAATGTTGTTAACTAATACTTTACTATAAAAAACCTTACAGTAAAGTATTAAAAAGCATAACGGTGCCTCACACAATGGGTTATATTTAAGTTAAATAAAAGCATAAATTCAATATAAAGTGACTCAGTCTCAAAAGATTTGGACTAAACCACACAATTCATATGGATTAGTTTTATGATCTCTTTATCCACTTTTTTAAGCATCGTTGTGTAGCTGCCAGTGGAGGGACAGAAATCTCTCAGATTTCATCAAAAAGATCTTCATTTGTGTTCCGAAGATGAGCAAAAGTCTTACGGGTTTGGAACGAAAAAATTAGGGTGAGTAACTAATGACAGAATTTTCATTTTTGGATGAACAAACCCTTTAACCTATGTGTGCTGTGTAAATTTAGCATCAAGGGAGCTTCGAATGAGCCTCTAGCACACTATGTGTGGAAGAGAATGCAGTTTAGTTCTTATGCTACTCTTCTCAAAATAGGTAGAACAATTTCAGTTTATGTCATTCATGGAAGAGTTCATGAGAAAAACCGTTGTAAGGTATTTTGCTGATATTCTATCCGCTCTATCACTGAGACAGGGTGAAGGAAGCTCACTTAATTTTTGAAACAGACCAACCTGCAAAGTTTTCCCATTAGAAGTACAGTCTGGGATTGGATGCCCCAGAGAGCTTATTTTGGCATTATCCCCAGATCACCTTTCATACAGTATGAATTCATTTCCTGAATTGTCTGGAAAGCTTTTTATTCACAGGTATAGGTTTGGCTATAAGAAACTTATTTAAGTGTAAAACATAGTTGCCACCCAATATGGATGAATTCCGATAAAGAGATACCTTTTCTTTATTATTACTTTTGCTAACTTTAAGGTCCAGCTGTAATATTTCAATATTTTATACATTTCATATAATGTGTTATTTGCAAGGTATACCAATATACATTTTGATATCATGCACTCCAGACAAATTTATTTTCAGGTAAAGTGGATCAGCTGGTCTGGTACAAAAAAGGTATCAAAAATGATCCTGTGTATCTTAATTAAAAACACATGATTTATTAACATTATCTAACAAACATAATTAACAACATATTTACCCCCCCCCCCCCCAAATATAGCCTAGCCTGTGAGTAAAATGCATCACTCAATTCATGTGTGAAATTCAGAAATAATCAGAACATCGATGAAAACAAACTCTATGACATGTTAACACATGCAACAAATAGTCTTTCAAAAATTGTACACAGTGTACACTCATAACAGTTTTCTAAAAAGGTAGATTATACATGTCAACTAAAATAACCAGTGAATGTCATAGTCAATTTATTTAATTAATTTAATTATAATTACTGAAGGGTAAAGGTCGCTCACTTCACCTGAATCCCACAGGCTTACTTTATCCAACACATTCAGCCCAATTTGGCCAAATATATTTAATCAGCTTACAAGAAAACAAACAATTAAAAAAATATATTTTATTCTTTGCATTTTAATCATTGTTAACTGTAGTGACAAAGCAAAAATTCAGCAACAATAATATTACATTTCACAATAATATGTTTACATATAGTACAATACATAGCCTACAATAGATGGCGACAATCGGCTGTGTATATAAGTGAGTGAACTATTTATTTAAAGAATTCAATCAAAAATATTGATTTGTTTTAGAATGTGAAGTTCCTCAATTCGCAACCACATACTAGCATAATACTCTTGCTACTTGTACCATATCTTTCTATGGCAAAAATATTAAAAGTAGTGTGCTATATGCAGTTCTGAATTCAGCAACTGAATAATTCACTCAACTGATTCGTTCAAAAACACTGATTCATTCAGAAAGGGAACATGTGAATATGAGTGGTTCACTGAATCATTTAGGCTACTCAAATGATTCACTCAAACGCTGAATGATTCAGAATGTTCAGTGTGTTTCTCTGCAAACAGAAAAATCTGAGACAACGTAACTAGTAGCTTTCTGTTGGAAAATGCATTGAATTAGCTTGACGAACAACCGAAATTTGCAAGGAATTATTTTTTGTCCTCACGCACGAAATGTTTCACCCGTGAAATTTCGATAAATAAAGGTAAGTGTGACAAGTGTGGACATTAAGTGTCATTATTCTAATGTTAGCTTCTTTATGACTGTAGAAATTTGATGTTTAATGTTGTCAAAATCATATTGCCTCGAGATCACCTGGGCTGCTTTGCCCAGAAGTATTGTAATCCTAAATTGATCGTAGATCAATCTACCCTACAATTTTCTTACGAAATTTAACCGTGGCTTTACTAAAAATAAAATAAAATAAAAAAGGTATTATAGTTAAACCATGGTAACCACAAATTAACCATGATTTTTTTTCTACCATAGTTTAACCATGTTATTTGTGGTAAAACTGGTTAAACGAATGGTAATCAATTAGCCAAAACAACAACAAAAACATGGTTACTGTTACTATAATGTTACAACAATAAAACCTGGTTAGTTTTTGTAAGTGGAGATCAATTAAAATCCCTTTGGGAAACTGCAGAAAAATTATTTGTGGTCTAAGTAAAATAATTACTTTTATTGTTGTTGGCTAATCTTTCTTTTTTTATGTATTTAAACTTCCAGTGCTGTTCATCAGAAATGCCACGGTATAATAACCTATAGGTATTGCTTAAAATATGGACAAAACCCCACCTATTTTCCAGGACAGATGGCTGCATCTTTCATCTGGATCTTCACTACTGGCAGCTGCACCAACAGCCCATGACACACAGGAAAGGATGGGTGGAGTTCACAAGTCTTTCCTGAACTTAGGAAGTAAGTTAGCTTCCTTTTCCTGTCATTTCTTTGATGCATAATTGTCTTTTTGGGTGCCTGAATTGACCTTTGTATCTTTAAAACACCTGATTGTGTATTATTACAGTGTTTTGCAAAATTGTGAGGTCCTCTATGGGCTGTGTTACCTGAAAAGAGTCTGTGGACAGATAGGGACTCAATTTCACTTGTGACAGACTGTGCCATGACCTTGTGTACTTAACAAATACCAGCCCGTGGTAATTTGATGGGCAATTATTGTTGGACAAAGATACTGACATTAAACGGTCACTGGCCTGCAATAATTGCCTTCTATTATCCTAATTTAGATGAGTGAGGGCAAACAAAGCTGTCATACAGAATCGGTGAACAATGGTTATCAATGTCTTTGGCAGAAAGGCAGGCTGTTAAGATTTTCTTAGGGAAAACAGAAAGACTTCCAAGCTTCACTTTGTCCTTTTTACAGAAATGAAACATGCTGCTTTGAGTTCATGTGTTATTTCCTAACCATGGCTTTTAATATACATATTGGGTCTCCCAATGTAAGCGCTCATGGAAAAGATGTTTCCTTCATTTTTTAATCTTTGTTTATTTCCTGCTACGTTGATGAAACCGCAACAGATTACTCTTTAACCCGACCAGACCTAATTCTTGATTACTCAACCACATGGATTGTGATATTTTTTTGTAAATTTGAATCTGAATGCGAAGTTGATCTTGGCTAGAATGACTTCACTGCTCAAAGACAGTATGTCTGTGAAAAATTACCACTCTTGTTTCCATTTGGAAATTTTGAGTGTGACTTCTGCTGCTATGCTCAGTAAATATTAACTGCACCGGTAAGAACAAGATGGACATGGCAAAATAAGAGGGGGAATGTTTTGCCTTCCCGTTTGCTTGGCAGTGGAAAGAGAGGGCAAGGCGCCGAGACCCTATCGGGGTCTAATTATGACTTGCAGATGAAGAGAAACCACAGGAAAGCCGTAGATGCATTCTCCCATTCCATAGGCGCATTTGGCAGATACTCAGCCAATATAGCAGGAGATTCCATCCCGTTAACAAAAAAAGGCGGATTAACCTTTCTTAGGCCATTTTCCTTCATTAAAACCCTTATTCTCACGTGCATATTTTTGATTTGAATAGGGTGATGAAAACAGGAAAGAGGAAATATATTGCCAGTGGCAACCATCTTTCCCTACTAAATACAGGGCTGAAATGTAGTATTCGTTTCCTTTTAGTATTTTATGTCTGTGTGTAGTGTAGTTGCACATGTTACGGAGGCCTGAGGGAGCCTTTGTAGCGATGCTGGGCAGAATGTGTGAAGTTACATAACCCTGTTGGAAACAAGGTTTTGATAAATGTTCTCCAACTGCTTTTCTCCAGAAAGCCCTACCAGGCGCTATATTGCTGCAGTAACAAATGGTCAGATGTAATGCCAGTCAAACATACAAACAGTTCTTAAATTTCTACATTAGATCATTTTAGGAATACAACTGAGTATCCCAAGAAAGATGATATTTAGATGGTAAATAGGGGAACGATTAACTCATTTCCTGTTTTGAAATATAAGACAGAGATTCTGTCGATTGATTGATGAAGTGTTTTGGTTCATCTACTAACCAAAATGGGCTTCTTTTTTTAAGAAGTAATGAAACATAGATGTTCCCTCCTCTTGTTTTAGTCCAGACATTGCCTTTAGTAGTCAGAATTGATTGTTTAGCATAATTTATATTCAATTTATGCATTTAGCAGACACTTCCAAACTTTTTGCCACTTACAATAGAGGCCTAATTGGCCTGGAATATATTTTGCTCAAATAGTCTCGTTGTACATATCAGGTTGCAGTTGAATGTCTAAATGCAAGGTTGTCTGGCATTGTAAAAAATATGTAAGTTACTGTGAATATGGGGTCGTTCTTCATTTATTTTTATATTGACTTGATATATGGGTGCAGTTGATGTCATATAGTCATTCATATAATTTTGTAGACAGAGATGGTTTGATAGAACACATACATGAATTGGTTACACCTGCTAGTGGTGATAAATTGAGAAAATGTACATGCCATAAAAATATTATAATCTCTTTCATTTCAATCAGTCATAAGTATGCATTATTTCACTAGTCAGGCGGCTTGATTTACTTGCCAAAGGGATTTTTACTTGCATGCCTATGTGGTTTTGTTCATTTAGCTTTGCATGTCTTGATGTTGGACAGAATAACAGACCGTCTTTCTAAACTGCTTAGATTTTTTTGTTAGAATGCTATTAATTAAAATATGAGTAAAAACAGATTCAGCTGTTGTCTTTTTGTGTTCATGTAAATTCATGTTGACGTCATGAGAAAGGAAGTGTGCAGGAAAACCCATTTGTGCTCAGAGTAAATATTAGCAGCTCATCCTGGACCAGGAGTGCATTGTCGCCTCTCACTCTCTGACCTCGGTTCAGATAATGATGCTAGTTTGAGGATGCATTTCCTCAACAGGATGCAGTCTATTATTTACATCTATTATTTCAACCTAGTTTGCCTTTATGGCCTTTTGTCACTCTTAACATTTGGCTGACACAGATATACATTTCCATAGAAGTAGCTAGTCTGTGTGCCACAGATGTGAACCTGTGAGTTCTTTATAATTTAACTAAATGCACACATGTGAAGATTAGATGTAAATTTACCACTAGACTTCTTCTTTTTGTCTTTCAATGATAAATAGCAACATGTCAGTAACAAAAATTTTGGACATATATACACGGTATTGCCAAGAATATTGGGACACCCATAAAACCAAGAACCTAGGCATGCAGACGCTTCTACAAACATGTGTGAAAGAATGGGTCACTCTCAGGAGCTCGGTGAATTCAAATGTGGTACCGTGATAGATTCCTACCTGTGCAATAAGACCATTTGTAAAATTTCCTCACTGCTAAATATTCTGTTCTTAACTGTCAACAGATAGATAACAAAGTGGAAGCAAATAGGAACAACAGCAACTCAGTATGGTATCACAAAATGGTAGGCTATGTAAAATCACAGAGCGGGGTCAGTGCATGCTTAGGTGCACAGTGCACACACTGTAAAATAAATTTTACAGAATTTTTACAGTTTACAATTGATCATTTTCTAGTGACTGATTTCTAGTGAAAATTTCATTTGGCCAAATTGAATTTCTGTGAATTGATGCAATTTAATTCACATTTCAATTTGAATTACACATTTAAAATTCAGTTTGGCCAACTTAAAAATTTAGATGTGATTAGTCACTAGAAATTTTTCAATTTAGACTCAATAGCGAAAGACCTCCAAATTTTGTGTGGCCTTCAGATTAGCTCAAGAACAGTGTGTAGAGAGCTTCATGGAATAGGTGTTCATGGCGAGCAGCTGCTTCCAAGCCTTACATCACTAAATGCAATGCAAAGCGTCGGATGCAGTGGTGTAAATCATGCCGCCACTGATTTACACATGATTCTAGAGCAGTAGAGACGTGTTCTTTGGAATGACGAATCACGCTTCTCTGTCTGGCAATCAGATGGACGAGTCTGGGTTTGGTGGTTGCCATGAGAACGGTACTTGCCTGACTGTATTGTGTCGAGTGCCAACAAGTTTGGTGGAGGGGGGATTATGGTATGGGGTTGGTTTTCAGGGGTCGGGCTTGGCCCTTTAGTTCCAGTGAAAGGTACTCTTAATGCTTCAGCATACCACGACATTTTGGACAATTAAAGGAACTTTCTTGTGGGAACAGTTTGGGGATGACCCTTTCCTGTCCCTACATGACTGTGCATTAGTACAATATGCAAGGTATATATATATATATATATATATATATATATATATATATATATATATATATATATATATATATATATATATATATATATATATATATAATATGTTCAATATTAAAATTTATTTATTTGGTTAAAAAGCAGATTTATTTGTTGGCAGTTCTTTAGCCTGGTAAGGCCTTGACACTGTGGTTTCAGCTGCCACTTTCTGGTGCTAGTTCAGCTTGAGAAAGATCTCCTTATCACATGGCTCCCTATTCTTAAATGTCAAGAAAAGGAGGAGCTGATTGGACTACTGATAGAACTAAGACACACTCTCTCTTTCACTTTCTCGCTTACTCCCTTCTCCTTCCTTACAGTAACCTAATGTGTGGCACCATTATATTTGCTTATCTTGGCTCTAAGCAGAGGAGTTTCTTCCTTGCACTCAACACAACACAAAGTGGGTGTGGATGGGGAAAAGGGGGAGCCATACCCTGGCCCCTGACTTCTATCAGGCCACCTCAGCGGCTAGGGTTACCTCTTTTCATTCTGGCCTGGATTTTTTCCCTCCCTTTTTCCACATGGTACCATGGAGACTCCAGCTTCCCTCTGTGAGGTGGCCTGCCCTGTCTAACTTGTCCTTGAGAAAACCACATACTTTCTGCATGCCTTCCACCAACAAAAGCCCTCCTAGCCCATCCTACCCTTTCCTACTTTTTTTCATTTTAGTCTTATTCTATCCCTTTATTTCTCTCTCACACACAAATAATGCATTGTGATTTGATTGTTGGCTTCATAAAGCTCACATTTGCAAATGTGCAAACATGTCAGAGATAATTCACAGTGATTGTAGTCTTTTATACAAATATTTCTAGTGCAATTTCAACCCAGAATTCAAATTATGAATTATTTCATGTCAGGTATTTGCTGAGAGAGCCACAATTTCGTCCTGTACTTGATGACCTGGACACGGTTTCATAAATACACTGTTATTTAGTGTTTAGAGAAGACCTAAAAGCTTAAATGTGAGTCTCTGACTAAGAGTCAATGTATAAAGTGTCATATAAAAGCAAATTATTGTGAAAATGAGGGGATAAAAGAATGGATTGCACAAAGCCCATGTTCACAGATGTAAACAATTTGGGGGGGTCGGGGGCTGCAATGCAAAGGAATTTCTCAGGCATGCCTGTACATTCAAATGTTGAAAGCAGGATCTGTGAAAGGGATCATCCAATTAATTAGTGTGCGGTATTAGATGTCAAACATGTGGAAACACACTGTACACGTCTCCCACGAGTCGCATATGAACGCAATTACCGCTGCGTCTGTGTAAACAGTATTACTCTTATGAATGAAAATATCTTCAGTGTGACGTGGAAATCAAAAATGGACACACTTGCTGGAACACATAGATGGAGACACTCTTCCAGATGTTCACTCCAGAGAGCTATGGGCTGATTTTACTGAAACATGAATGATGCAGCTTGTAAGACAGACTTCTCCTTTTATTAGCTGCAGAATCGCAGATTTTTTTTGTTATAGGCAATGCCACTTATTTTGTTTTCATTTGAAGGTTTTATGTAAAAAATAATGCATTTATAATATACTGCTAATACACCGTCCAAAAGTCAGTAAGACCTTCTTTTTTTTTTAAACCACTTAAACTCCATGGACCCTGTACAGGGTAGGGAATTACATCGTCATGTATATACTTTCAATTTTAAATGTCTGTGGAGGAGCTATGATGTCATATGTGGTACCATTTGAAAGCTTAGAGTCTCTACTTTCTTCATTTGTTTTACACAAAGTAATGTATTTACACTAAATTACTCTGGTGCCATTTCCACCTGGATTTGGCCTACCCAAATTGAAAACCCTCCCATACACACATACAGTGGTCTAAGTTCAAAATGTTGGTGTCATTTTACAAGAAACCCTTTAAAGTTACATAAAACACTGCTAAAAGTGATAAACATGTAAGTATATGTTTTTTTGAAAGTGTGTAACTCAGGCCCTGTGTGCTCTAGGACCCTGCAGACAGTTTGGACTGTTTCCAGCATATATAATTAATGATTTAATGACACTGGAATATTGCATTTATATCACTGTATATGGTGATGGAGGGGGGATAGCAGGGTCGGGGGGGGGGGGGGGTGTCATCCTTTCAGACCCATTTGAATAAATCTGACATACAACATGATACAGACAAACTTCTTTTTTCCACTATTTTCTAGAATTTAGTGGAAATAGCCCAAACTGTCTGCAGGGTCCTAGAGCACACAGGGCCTGAGTTACACACTTTCAAAAATGAATTTATTATTTAAAAAAAGCACCACAACATATACTTACATGTTTATCACTTTTAGCATTGTTTTATGTAACTTCAGGGTTTCCTGTAAAATGACACCACAATTCTGAACTTAGAGCACTGGTATGGGAAGTTTTTCAATTTGGGTTGGCCAAATCCAGGCGGAAATCCCAAAAAATGGTCTTGGAGTTTAAAGAAATGAATACTTTACAACAAGGATGCTTTACATTAAGTCTTTCCATGCCAGCATTTAAAAAAAAAATGAACTTTTGAAAAAAACAATTTGCCAGCCACCACCAGCGTTTTTGGCCATTTTTACAAAAATGCCATGGCCCCCAGAATACTTTGTAGTATGAAAAAAAAGGGAGAATTTTTTTTTTTTTGTCAAAGACTACGTCTGTATTAGATTCAGTTCAATGTGCAAAACACAGATGGGGCAGATCAAGCCCATCAACACCCCAAAGCTTGCACAGCCCTAACAACATCCTGCGTCGAATTTTCACTCTGTAACATTAAGCCATTTTGATTTATATGCTGTTTATTGCTGATGATCACATTATTTTTCATATGCATCTGCTTACATATAAGATCGCTCGTGTCTGTTTCTTTTCTCCTGTGTTTTTATCTGGAGATATTGTCTGGCTATCATCACCAGACCAAGCTCAGTTTAATATTGAACATTGGTCTGAGGAGTCTGCTCTGTATTTTCTACTGCACAAGAGGAGTGATAAACAAGTACGCAATTGGATAGTCCTTCAACCAATCAGACCACAAGAGACGTGATCAACGGGCAACAACCACTTCTATTCACTTCTCTATCCGTCATCATGTTAAACCGGCCAATAGCGTGCCAGGTGGATAAGCCAGGTTTGTTGCGGAGTAAAATCAAATCGCCGGTAGATCAGGATGGGTTTACCCATCATGTACCCTTCTTTAAAATACACCTATTACGTGTGCTGTACAGCTTTTCTCAAATGAATAAACACTTGTGCACTCAGGACATAAGTCACTAAAGGGTAAATTACTGGCAACTGTAAGCATTCACAACGATAATTTGGATAATGCAAAAAATGTTTTTTTTTTAAATATAATTATTACCTGTATATAAACTGCAAGGTGGTAGTCTTCAAAAGTAATTTGGATAATTCTTCTACTGTTCTTCGCTGTATAGTATAAGATGGAGGCAGGTTACCGGCATACTGCAAATTAATGTAAAAACGAATGAAACCACAAATAAAGATGTAAATACTTGATGTAACATCATTCACGGCAGTCAGATGGTGTGGAGCGGTAAGATTAAGTTTAAAGTCGCCATGTAATCAAAATTGACAATTCTTTTTTTATTGAATATTGCAGTATTTCTTTTGAACAGTTTATTTAAAAATGATGTTCCCTCATGAATTTTATTAATCAAAATAACTTTCATCTCTTCTCTTCTCTGAAGACGTTTCCCGGCATTACGGAGGGACATCCTGTCACTCACATGAGATTAGCAAACCACAACCATTCTATCAGTTATTAATGGACCAAACCAAGTCCCACCCTTATTTTCCTTTTATTTGTTGTTTCACTCGCTATACATCTCAAAAGGGAAGAAAAGACTACCGCAACTTTAATTTCATGCTGGCTTTGCCTTTCTTGCCACAACAATTGTTCGAATTTCATAATACAATTGACAGAATTTTTAAGATGAGATATTTCTTAAAAATAACATTTCAATTATCACTATTTTCCACAAATGGCTCATTGCAACTTCTGGTAGAACATGTCACTTTTAAACAATGTCTGTTACTGTCAAATTTAGCCAAGCTGTAACTGAAATTAGAGCTGGGTGGAATTGTCATTAATGGCTTGTCTTTTCATTTAAACCTCATTAGAATATGGGAAGAAAAACTCTATTTGACCACAGACCTTATAACAAAATATTGGAGTGTTTTCAAAAGCAGCTCCCTGCACTGTAATTAAAATCAAGCCATGCAGTCACCAAGGCACTAGTGGATTTTTTACCATGCTCTGGGGCCAGCTTCATACTTAACATGTCTTAGTTTTATTTCATAATTCATTCCACGTTGTGTGAGCTGTAAAGCAGGACAGTGGAAAAGTTACATTCCTTCAGTCTTTGGTAATGCAGGTATTTCATGTAAATCCTAATGTGTACATCTAGATATATATTGAGCAGTAGACCTTACGCCATTAATTCAGATATACATGTACCAGTGGTCTCCTTGTCTGAAAATGCACTTAAAGTGTACCATAAAGGCACAGTTTAAACTTCCATGATTTACAGCTCAATACATCAAATTGTCAGTGAATGTGTCTAGAGAGAGCATATTGTTGATATATCGTCCATTTATTACTTAGTGGCCTGTGAGTATAGTTTGGCTATTGTTGAACATTCATTATAAACATTATTTTGATTTCGCAGAGGACTGTTGCCTCAGGATTAAGCATGTGGATTTAATAAACATTATGGTGTCTGCTGTGTAAGAAAGAACTAAATGTAATGTAATGACATGAAGTGGCGGTGGGCTCGTACAAACAGCAAAAACATATTAAGTGTAGAGTTTTCTTCTTATTTAATCTCACTTTCTGGTGATGTATTACACTTTCCCAAATACACACTTGGAAAACGAGTCAGATTCATCTCCTTGAAAGTGCTGTCTTTGTTTTTATGTTTTCTTTTTTCCCCTTGATTTGTATTTCTGTATATGGAAAGGAGCACAATAATTATAAGCAACAGACTATTCATTTGTGGGGGAAAATGGATTCAGTAGCTTACTTAGGCAGAGTACGCATGAGCATTAACTGTAGGATGTCATCAGGTCGCTGCTGTTGGATTGATGACTGTAATTGGTGAACTCCCATTGATGCTTTTATTCACGATAAGGCATGCATCTGGCCGGCTTTGCTAAAATACCTTCCCTACCTGAATTCATTCACTTAGCTTATGGTGTGCCTGACTCAGATCGGCCCATGAGAAAACGACAGCTGTTATTTTAGGAGAGAGTTTAGAGTTATGTGTCTGCTTCCTTCTCAACTGAAAGCTATGAAATTCAGTAAGGTTGGAAATCAGAACGCAAAAGAGCTTCCTATAGTTTTGGGGGTTTAGGGGTAATCGCATTGGTCTAAATGATCCACTGGGCAACTACAGAGGATGAGATTGTAAATAACCTGATATAATTTGCCAGGTAATGATTCTGAGGAACTGCAGCCAGCAAAATAATTTTGTGGACTTAGGCAAGTTTGGTTTTTTTGGATAATTAACTAAGCGCTCGATTATTTGATTAAATGGAGTCTGTTTATCATTATGTCATCAGTGTTACATATGGTAAAAATAAAAATGTATTTGCTGCAAAAAAATATTATTCATTCTGATAAATTAATAACTTTCATATTAAGCTGCTTTCCTAATATTTAGAAAGTTGTTAGGGTGCCAAAATCTATCTTTGATTGATTAGATTGTTCATGTAAAGGGATAGTTCACCCAAAAATGAAAATTCTGTCATTAATTACTTCACCCCGTAAGACTTTCGTTCAGCTTAGGAACAGAAATTAAGATCTTTTTAATTAAATCGGAAAGCTTTTTGTATAGCTACGCAACCACCACTTTTGACAGTTAATAAAGAGATCCTTAAACTAACCCATATGAATTGAGCGGTTTAGTCCATGTTTTCTGAAAAGACACGATCGCTTTATATGATGAACAGATTAAATTTAGGCTATTATTCAAATTTAAGCATTCATCAATACACACATTAGTTATGGTAAATGGAAGCCATGAGGGAGGTTCATTCTCGCATGTTATGCAGGATGTTTTTGCTTTTGCAAGAACCATCGAGGTTTGTTCTCGTGTGTCAAGCAGGTTCGGTTAAGATTCTGATTATGGCTGATCAATGTTAAAATGTGAATAAAAGCCTAAATTAAATCTGTTCATCATATAAAGCAATTGTGTTTCTGTGAACATTGGGAATAAACCTTTCAATTAATATTAATTCGTTTTACGATCACTTTTTGAAAAAAATGTCAAGTGTCAGTTGAGTAGCTGTCTGGAGAGCAGGGGCGGAGCCAGACGATGTAAACATTCGGGGCTTAGCCCAAACCTAGGGGGGTCCGGGGGCTTACTCCCCCGGGAAGATTTTTTTTCCCATTTACATCAGCTAAATGCACTATTTTTCAGGCTGTTTGAGATAATATAATGCCTTAAAATCTATATACTATCTGGGAAAATTATAAGTTACTCAGAAAAAAAAAAAAAAAATCACCCAGTAGAGCCTACATTAGTAGTGTTTTGTATTTAACTGTTCTCCAGCTGTGAATCCAAAACACCAAAAATGTTAAGGATGACTAATTTTCACCCCTGGCAAATAAAAAAGGCAACCATTATCTGACTATTTTTAAGTTAGCCTGTAGGGGTGTAAGAAAATATCGATACACGTGAATATCGCGATATTATGTTTGGCGATATTGTATCGATTCTCAAAAACGCTGTATCGATATTTATATATTTATTTATTTACATCCAAGATTCGTGGCTTTGTGTTCGGTTTAAACCACAGACTGTATAACACCCAACCGCTAGATGGCAGTGTTATCTCAGAACGTATAACTGACTCGGAGCCGGAGAAGCGCAAGGTGAAAGTGCTAGTGTTTACATTAGCAAACCCAGCTCTCAAGACGATAGAATTATTCCGCTCTTGCAGTATACAGAGCTGAAGTGTGGACTCATGTTGGCTTCAGCTATAAAGAAGCCACTAAGGAAATCGACAAGAATCATTTTGTTTGCAAAATAGGCCAAGTTATAATCTAATACTCGGGAAACACATTGAAACAGAGAGCTCGCTTAACATCCTGACGTCACCCGCGCTGCTGAAACGCGTTTCGATAGAATGTCCTGCACGCTTTCCTCTCAGTAACAAAATAAACACGCACCAAAACTGACAGCGGTGGCAGGAGAACGAAAGATAATAGCAATGTGGATATGGATGCACCAGCTCTGCAGCTCAGTAACGTTACTTGAAACAGCACTTTATACAATAGACTGCTTTATAGAAAACAGCTTTAGGGTCCGATCACACAGAACGCGTTTTTCAGGTTCGAAAACAGTGCGCTTTAATGTTTCTAGGCAACCCCCGACTCACCTGTACTGTCAGTCAAATCAATGTAACGGTCAACACAACGGAAGGCCCGCCGCGATGATGTTGCGCGCTTTTCCGCTCAGAGTTGACTTTTTTTTCAACTTCATGCGCTCGGAGCGCTCCTTCAAAAACGCGAGGCGCCCAGGGCGCATAAGCAGCGCGCATAACGCTCTCTGCCAACCGAAATCCATTCAAAAAAGGCTTCTCGCTGCAAAAACACATTCTGTGATCGGGGCTACTGTGTTAAATATAAAACAAACAGTCATTCAGTCATGAAATGGACTGCACTTTCTGTTGTTAAATAGCCACTGCTATACTGTGAACCTTTAAAACATATACACAAAGAATCCCGCAGTGACTTTACATTTCCCTTAATTTAGATTGCACATTGCATATGATTAGTGTTATAAATGATACTGTATTAATTAAATAAAATACTTTGGCTCGTGTTTTAGGCTTATGGTTGTGTTCTTTATTCTTTTAAATTATAAAAAACAAAAACACACAAAAAGAAATATCGCAATATATTGCCTCTCTTACAATATCACAATATATTGCAATATATCGTATCGTAACCCCTGTATCGTGATACGTATTGTATCGCCAGATTCTTGGCAATACACAGCCCTATTAGCCTGCATAGGTAAAATTGGAATTTGGTGTAAACATCATTAATAATCTTTAGAGTTCAGTTTGGTTTACTTTGTGCTTAGCTGACAAATTTGCTATATCAGAATCCATGACCAATCAGATGTTGTTTTCGGCTGCAAACTTTCACGGTTAGTTCTACAAAGGAAATGCCCATATTTGGATTAGACAGCGCTGTTTGTGAGACTGAGAGCTTTATAATGATACCAGGCATGACATGTTTCTGTGAATGGAGACGGCAGGGGAGCTCGCGTTAGAATAACTTTGGATGATTTCAGGTAGAAATCTAAAGGCGCACGGTGACAAAATATAATGAAATAACCACCTTAAATGTGTAATGTTGCCTCTTTTTTTTTTTTACATGAAAGCTTACATGTTAAGGGAGTAAACTGGCCCAAAATCTCAAAATTGACTGTTTTCACCTGTCGTGTCTTGCCTTAATAAGTAAAACCTAACGTTAACTCTAGCTAGCCAGCAATACAGTCATGTAACTCAAGTGTTACAATAGCGGATTCAAAAACCTGTTACACTTTCGTCTGACGCAGAATCTCTCTGGCCGGTGAGGTTTAGTGTTCCTTTTAAAAAATGTGTAGTGCCCATTTTAACTATAGTTAACTACGGCGCTGGTGAAATACAAAAGTCCGCCAATCCCTGATGACAACGACGAAGAAGAAGATGTATATTCTACTTTGTTAGTGTTTATTGGCAGTTGGCATTGGAAAACAAGCTGAGTGATGTGCGATGCATTGCCGACCGCCACACACACGGTAATAGAGCTTTTGTTTCATTTTTTGCCGCTCCAGTCTGAAAGTCTGAGAGGAAATTAAACAAAATGTAAAACTTTTTTTGTTTTTTTGTTTAACTAAAAGATTCGGGGCTTTTGACAAAACATTCGGGGCCACCCCACTAGTTATATCATTTGCCCTCATGCTTTTAAAAGTCGTCTGGATTATGATTGTCAGTGTTTTATTGTTCATCGGCTCGGAAAAAAAATCACGCTGGCCATCAGGTAGGTTTTCATGTCAAGCCCTGGAATGATTCTTAAAATGTTATATAGTGGTGGCAGTAGCTCAGTGGTTCATGTAGCTGGAAAACCAGAAGGTTGGTGGTTCCATCCACTTTCCCACCTGACCAAGTGTCGAGCTGTCCATGAGCAAGACACCTAACCCCAGCTGCCTGTGTGTGAATGAATGGGTGAAAGTGAGGCAATATGTAAAGTGCTTTGGTGGCAATGGGTCTGTTGAAAGCACTATATAAATGCAGTCCATTTACCATAATTATAATTATCATTATCGTTATTGTTATTATATTCTTTGGAAGAATTTTGGCCACCAAACAGTTTTGGTGACCATTGACTTCCGTTATGGACAAAAAAAGGAGACATTTCTCAAAATTTCTTTTATGTTCTACAGAAGAAAGTCATACACATTTTTGAGGGGTTGACATGAGAGGTAAGTAAATTATGTCAGTAAGTATGTTGAGGTAAGTAAGACTCAATTTAGGGTGAAATATACATTTAAAGGCTTATTGACTATAGTGTCTTGGAACTGATTCTTGCTATTGTAATAAATAGTGGCAAGTTCCTTGAATATCTGAGTATGAAGTATTAATATGTCAGGTCTTCTGACACATTGAACTCAAAATGGGTCTGTAAGGGCCATTTGTAAATCACACTTGTTCAAAACATTTGTTATAGTGCGATAACAACAATGCCCTAGATGCATTTCGAGTGTGTTCTCTAGATCAAATTTGAACATCGAAACTAAATTTATGCTACTACATTGCTTCACGAGAGGCCCAATAGTTGACAATCTGTTATACACCTCTGCTCTATCAGTGAGGTACGTGCCAGTAAAACCATTTTCCCCTTTTTGTTCATTCTGCACATCTGGACAACAGCTGAACATTGTTCAGCGTCTGCTGCAGCAGAACCACTAGAAAGACACATTAGATGTATGTGTGCATCTCTGTACCATAAAAAAGCTGCTAACCCCTCCTTGCATCATAACCCCCACAATTCCTTGAGCTAATGTTTTATCAGGTAACCAAACACAACTGGGCCAGCCAGTCCAGACATCTTTGCAGACAGCTCCCTCTTATTTTTAGCAGGGCTGAAAGATGGGCCAGCAGACACAGATGATCCTTCAGTCAAATGTAGGACTCCCAGCGCTGCTGTGGAGAGCTCTGTGGAAGCCCAGTATGTCATGAAGGAGAACAAGAAGACTGAGATGATGCAATGTGAGATGCTCTTCTTGATATCCCAAGGTCACGCTGTAAAAAAATAAAATAAAATAAAATAACACTGGGGCATTCGCTGAGCATAAAACATGAATGCAACAGTTGGCAAGACTTTGCAGGGTTTTTTTTGTGCATTTCTTGTCGAAAGTCAACTTAAGAGCTTTGTATTCATTTCTCTCTTTATTTATATGGGTTTTAATTGTTGAATATTGATATCTTCTCACCAAACACATGCACTTACTTTCAAAGTTTAAAATGTTTTATAAAGAAAGTCCCAAGAAAAGTGCTCACCAAATTTTGTTCAAAAATACGATAATGTTAAAATCGTAATACTGTGAAATATTAAGTGTTTTTTTTTTTTATGTAATGGTAAAGTTGCACATAGTTTGTCCTAAAGCATGTTAAAAACACCACACAGACATACACTGAAAAAAAAAAAACCTTGGATCAACTTAAAAAATTTTGGATAAAGTTTGGGACCAAAATTAATTTTCAATGCTTCAAGAGATTCTAATCAACCAACTCCAACTCTGTGTGTGTGTGTGTGTGTGTGTGTGTGTGTGTGTGTGTGGGTGTGTGTGTGTGTGTGTGTGTGTGTGTGTGTGTGTGTGTGCGTGCGTGCGTGCGTGCGTGCGTGCGCGTGTGTGTGTGCCGCGATTCACGTAAACCGTGTGAGAAACACGGACTCTGGAGCGCTGTTGTTCAGAAAAGTAACCTGCGTATTTGTTTTAGCCGATTGTAATGTATTTAGTTCCATAAAACGCATGTACTGTAAGCAGTGATGGTGTTAAAGGTCCTGTTCTTCGCGATTCCATCTTTCAAACTTTAGTTAGTGTGAAATGTTGCTGTTGGAGCATAAATAATACCTGTAAAATTATAAAGCTCAAAGTTCAATGCCAAGCGAGATATTTTATTTAACAGAAGTTCCCTATCAAAGCCTACAGCGAACGGCCGGTTTGGACTACATCCCTGCACTTTCTTCAGGAATGACGTCACTAGAACCGTTTGTTGACTAACCCTCCGCCCACAAGAACACGCAAAATAGGGGGCGTGGTCTCGCTGCTCTCCCACGTGGAGAAGAGCGTGCATTCAGGGCTTGCATCTCCCCGTTATGGTAAGAGGAGGGACCTTTCTGGGCAAAGTGCGCTAAGCTGCTGTCCAATCACAACACGGGAAGCGCTGGCCCAATCAGAACTCGCTATGTGTTTCTGAAGGAGGGACTTCATAGATCAAGGAAATCATCAGGCCGTTTTTAGGACAGAGGAAACAGCGCTGTACAAATAAGTAAATTGTGTGAAAAATACTGTTTTTTTACAAGCGAAACATGAACTCATGTTATATTGCACACTGTAAACATAATCAAAGCTTCGAAAACACGCGAAGAACGGGACCTTTAATGATGTACCTCAGATTTGAGCGTGAGTGAGCTTTAGTGTAACGTTATCACGCTCGGACTGCAGAGAATGTGCTCAGCGAAAAAACATACTTTTCTTTTGAACTGGAGTCTAATAAAAGTTAAGCAGAAAATATTGTAGCTTATGTAGGCTATAACTGCACTTTGAGTAATGTTATTGTTAACTCTTTTCTTTACCTTGACACGGTCAAAACCCCCACAAAATGCATTTAGATGGTTTGCATGCATTTACGTTATACTCACCCACCCAATGGGGGGGGGGGGGGGGGCTAAAATAACCGAATGTTATAGTTTGAATGAAGATTGCGAACATTTCGAGTGCTATCTTAAAAGTAAATTTACACGCTATCAAGCGTTAGCGCTGAAATTACGTCCAGAATCAAGGCCCGTCAGATATACTTGGGGTAAAAACGTTAAAGTTTATCTTACCTTATCAATGTTGCTCGTAGTTCTGTCTCAGAGCCTGGCTGAATGGGTCTGATGTCCGTTGAAATGTACCGTCACGCCCATTTATATTGTATCAATTTAAAAAAAAAAATGATTTTCATCACAGGGATTTAATATTTTCGGGGTAAATATAAAGTTTAAAAAAATGCATTTATTTGAAATAGAAATACAGTATAATATCATACATTTTAATATCACTTTCGATCAATTGAGTGTGTCCTTGCTTAATAAAACACATTTCTTCTAAAAGAAAAGTCTTATTGCCCCCAAACTTTTGAATGGTAGTGGATGAGAACACTACACACAGATGTTTGTTGTCATTGTTGATGTTTCAGTTTGAGTTTAGGCTTATTTGAACTAAAACATGCATTCACTGAACTGTTGGTTTAATGTAATCAGATTATAATGAGATGCATTACTCGTGTTAAGTAATGGAAGGTATAATGATAATAAACAAGTCTTTTTTCTGCATGTTTTATTTGCTCTAAGAATCTTTTTTTCCCAGACATTGCTATTCATAAATCTCAGGATTTATTTATTTATTCAATAATTGATTTAGTCTTTTTCTGTAGAACATACACATTTTGATTGCAAACATGTGTTGTAGATTTCCAGATTGATGTGACATCATTATCTCCGATTCTCTAATCTAATTTGCCACAAAATCACAGTAAAACAAATTGCAAGTCTGAAAATGTGTGCTGTTTGGTCAGAAATACAAAACAGTCCTTGGAACGGTGCAGATTCCCGGAAATGTTTTCTGAATTTACAGTGAAGTCTACATGATTAAATGGGTTTTAAATGTTGCGTGTTGGAATCGTGGTGACTTTTTCCACATTATTAAAATAGTTTTGTCCAAAAATACTGACTTTAGACCTCACTCAGCCCCTACAATCTTTTTATAATCTCTTTTTTAAAATTGTTGCTTTATCATTTCAAGGGCAGTTGTTGTATCATGGATTATTCCAGATTTTACTTCAGCTAAAAAGGACCAACATGGTTAAAAATCCTGAGATTTGAAGTACCTGGATTTATGAGGGAAGTAAATATACATACTGCTGGCCATTATAGGTCAATGGCACCAAATTGACCCATGGGACAGGGGAACATAACAAAAGCATGTTTATGCATCATGAGGGGCCCATTCTAACCAGCCCTGCCCAGATATGAGACTTCAAACAAGCCTGCATACCAGTTTAAATACCTCACTTCATGCATGTGCCATGCGTGCTACAGACAAGCAGGCTCCTGAACATGGAAATGAAACAGAAAGAACCATTCAAATCAAACTTAAAAGTCTGCGATATAAATCAAAGGCCACTTGGATGTTGTGTATTTTATTCAAAGGGATCATTCTCAGTTTTTATGGCAGCTTATTGAAGGGTAACCATGGGAGCAGACATTAAACATGTATGTTTTAGTCTGAGGCCTATTTGAGTCTGTCATCATCAAGTGACTGTCTTTGCTTTGATTTCCTGTACTAGTCCCATGCTTCATGGTGCATGTATGCGCGATGATTTATTTAGAGGTCAGCTGCACCTATAAAAGATGACTGACATGTGAGAGCATTGTTAGCTGGGACCACAAGCTTCAGTCCAATGTTTCTTAAAAAAACACACTTTACAGACTTTAAGAGGGAAGAGAGAAAAGGCAGTGGTTTGATGTGCTGATGACTGTCATGTAGCCTCAGGATATGGTAGAACATTTTTTTAATAAAAGTCAGCTGACGCCGTTTCTCTGTTGAACGGACATTTATTTTCATTGTTGATTGTTTAGAGTCAGACAAATAGTACCATTTCCACCATTTTATGAGTTGCAGATCTTTGCTTTACTTTGAAGTTCTTCTAAATTTATGCAAGATTCATGGAATGAGTCGTCATTTCATCACATTTTGAACAGCTACAAATCAAGAGAATCAATAAGAGTTTAGTTATACAACCTCAGGAATGATTCTCAGCTTGTCCTGCTGTCTTCCACATGTGCATTGTGGGTAGGATGCAATATTTGCTTAGTTTTTAACACTTTGGCGGGGGGGCTTTTTCTCAAACCCCAAAGTATTCACATGTGCCTGGGCCTCCTGTTTAAATGAACACCTTCCTCTGCAGGGCCGGTGCAGAATGATTTCCTCAGATTGTGTTTAGGCCCTCTAGGGGCAGGAAACAGGAAATGGAGGTCGGCAGTATGGTGTTAAAGCATGGCTCTGACAATAACGCTTAGTGACACTTGGCAGAGATTTGAGTGCAGCCGTTAATGCGTCTTTTCCGCACAGTATTTGTCTTCTCACAGACAGACGGTTGATTTAGCGCCCAGAGATGATGACCGATAAGAGCTGGGCAGAGAGGACTCATAAAGTACTCTCCCATCACACACTGGCCTAGACATTTGTCTAATAGACTAAATCTACAAACTCTCAAATATGTCTCAACTAGCCACAAAATCCCAAACTCCCAAATATATCTCAGCTAGCCAAACACTATTAAGAATAATCTACCTGTATTTTGCCTCACTGAATCAATTACTTAATTTGCTCCTACAATATGATAAAAGGATATATTACCTGAATCTTCAAAAAGTTGGTTGAGTGTTTGTTGTGCTAAACATTTAGAGAGCTTCACTGGGTACCAATTAAAACCAGTGAGTGATTACTGATTTCATCTTTTATTTAGTGAAATATCTGATCTGAAATATCTATCTGATATATAGAAAATATAGAACAGGTACAACTATTATCTACTTAAAGGGGGGGTGAAATGCTGTTTCATGCATACTGAGCTTTTTACACCTTTAAAGACTTGGATTCCCATCCTAAACATAGACAAAGTTTCAAAAACTAATGTTGGACGTTTGATGGAGTATTTCCGTGTCAAAAATGCTTGTTTCTCACAAGTTTCTGAGAGTTTTTTTTTTTTGAGTATGGGTCGGCTTGACGTCGATAGAGCGGAAGGTCCTTGTATGGGCCGTACGGGCTCTTCTCCCGGTAGGGTGCGCGCGCTCGTGACTAGAGCGAGAGAGGAAATGCACGCCCATAAACACTCCGCGCCGCGCTCCACTTTATTTCTATGGGTGACATCAAGCGACTTCAACGCTTCAGCACAGCATTCCGGGAAGGCAGCGCTGCATTTGAACGCAGAAATGACGGGAAGCTTCACAACATTGCTTCAGTCGCGTCGCAAAGTGGATCTCCACCGTTCACTGCTGTCAGGACTTCACCAAATCATACCAAAGAAGTGCGTTTTTGATGGAGCGGTTCCAGCGATAAAGGTTCGGTCCTGCTTTGGAAGCAGCCGGTGAGTAAAACTGCTTCAAATGTCTATGCTGTTGGCTATTGTCGCGTGAGTAAACATCAGTAAACGACACGATCACGTGCTTCGTCATTCAAATGCGCTAACGGTTACTCCATTGCTGTTCTCTGTATAACGTTACACTAGTCTGACGTGCAAAACCGTTTTGCTTGCTAAGGTTTAGTCGCATACAATAGTCCATAAACCGAATCATGTCCTCATAAACTGCGAGTAAACACACACAAATGTTGACAGGCCACTAAATACAGTGCATACCACAGAGATGGACATCCTGCTGTTCCTGTTTCTCCTGTTCAATTTATTTCAGCCTCTGAATGATTCTGGATCATATCTATTAGCTGAGATCGATAGCCATGGGTTTCTCCATGCTTGAGGACGTCACCGCTTTGCGCGCTCGTCATTCTTTAGCTCCGCCCACATGATACGCCTCCAGGCGCTCGTTTTTTTCCGGAAAGACTCGGTACAGCCCATATTTCTTTTATAAATATAATAAAACTAAAGACTTTTCGAAGATATGAAGGATGCAATACTACTCTATAGATACTCAAGATTGACATGAGATTGACTGAAACTGAGTGTTTCACCCCCCTTTAAATAGATTTGTTATAGACCCCAAAATATTAAGATTAAATCTTAATAACATTATTTAAAATCAAATCTGACAACAATTGTATCATAAATTTGTATCAATAAATGTGTACTCAAATCACCCCCCAAAAAATATTTGTTACATTTTTTATTTGTATTTATTTATATACACCGATCAGACATAACATAATGACCACAGACAGGTGAAGTGAATAACAGAGATTATCTCTTCATCAAGGCACCTGTTAGTGGGTGGGATATATTAGGCAGTAACTGAACATTTTGTCCTAAAAGTTGATGTGTTAGAAGCAGGAAAATGTGACCAATAACTGAAAGTAGGGACACGAGTCGGTTCTGGGGCATTGAGTTATTCTGAAAAGACACAAAGGGACACAGATTCTGAAAGTGTAGTCACCAAGCTTTCCAAGTAACGATGTGTGACACATGGAAATCAGATAATATTTGGAGAAGTTGTGGCCACTTGAAGGTAGGCTTTAAAAAAAATTAAAGGGAGAAAACGCCTCTAAAGATGTGCATTTCTCACCTGTTCTCACCTGCTGGGAGTGACAATAGGGCTCATTTAGATAAGCCATACCCCTGTATGGTTGCATAGTTGCTAGTAACAACAGATGCAACATGAAAAATTGGACTGCACTATTAATAATAAAGGATAGCAGGTGCTAACATTACCATCTAAACGCCCATTATAGTAATGGGGGTTTTGGCAAGTGATACAATGCTAACGATGCAAACGATAAAAATTAAAATAACAGTTAATAACAATAGGTATAGGTATGGGAAGGTCTAAACATGAGATAACGTGTACGTGTTCTTAGAATGAACACAAAATGACAAACTTTGATGTTTATGGAAACTCACCCCATAAGAAACAGAAAAGTATTCTTGCAGATCTCGTTGCCTCCAATGAAATAAGTCGTTCATGCACACTTTCTGTTTGTGGGGGTCTTCCTTGTGGATGTTGTACATTATGTAGAGGCGGCCAGAGCGCTGCTTAAATAAGTAGCCATGCTTCCTTGGAGGACGGGGCAATTACAAAAGCTGGCTTATCTAGTATAGAAATACACACAGACAAAACAAGGTGATTTCAGCCTCAATATGTACGCTTTTAAATATACCACTGCTATCTCAGACACGGAGAGGCTTCTTCGTGATCTCAACTAACGTATTCTGCAAAAAAGTGAAAATCATTTATTTTGAAAAAGAAGAAAAATATGCTTCTTTCTCATTTTGCTTGAAAGTAGTGCTGACAACTTGTGTCACTGGTTTCCATGACGGGTCACAAGGATTTGAGCGAATTAGGGTTAGAGTTAGGGCCAAATTGTGATGGCTGGATGACTGGGTCAGAGCATCTCCCAAGCTTCAGCTCTTCTGGGGTGTTCCTGGTCTGCAGTCATCAGTATCTATCAAAAGTAGCCTAAGGATGCAACAGTGTTGAACCGCCGACAGAGTCAAGGCTCAATGATGCACATGTGGAGCAAAGGCTGCCTGTGTGGTCCAATCAAACAGACGAGCTATTAGCTCAAATTGCTCAAGAAGTTAATGCTGGTTCTGATAGAAAGATGCCAGAATACACAGTACATCACAGTTTGTTGAGTGTGGGGCTGCATAGCCGCAGACCAGTCAGGGTTCCCATGCTGACCCCTGTCCACCACCGAAAGCGTCAACTGTGGGCACATGCGCATGGAGCAATGGAAGAAGGTGCTCTGGTCTGATGAATCACGTTTTCTTTTACATCTCATGGATGGGTCGGGTGTGTGTCCGCTGCTTACCTGGGGAACACATGGCACCAGGATGCACTATGGGAAGAAGGCAAGCTGGCGAAGACAGTGTGATGCTTTGGGCAATGTTCTTCTGGGAAACATTGGGTCCTGCCATCAATGTGGATGTTACTTTAACACTTACCACCTACCTAAGCATTGTTGCAGACCATGTGCACCCTTTCATGGAATCGGTATTTCCTGGTGGCTGTGGCCTCTTTCAGCAGAATAATGTGCCCTACCACAAAGCAAAATTGTTCACTGAAATAATTAAAAATGTTTTATATGTTTATAGGTTAAAACAGTGGCTTTTACTGTTCTGTGGACAAGCACAAAGACATGTACTGAGAAAATAAACTAGCTTGTTAGCAATGATTAGTTAGCCAAATAGCTGTGTATAGGCCAGGGATGCCAGAGTGTGTCTCGTCTGTGTAGGAATTCTCTGCTGCAGAGGTCAGTGATTCGGTGTCTGGTCTCTGTGACACTGTGGTAGAACAGTATTTTCAAACAGATCCAACAGATGACTTAAATATTCAAAATATGTGTCCAAAGTGCATTTGAGTTGAAGAATTATTGTGTCTCCCTTCATCAGTAATAATCTGTTTATTATTTCTACAGTCGTGATTATTATCGGAGACATTCCAAGGCATTTATTCCCCCACGCTTTCTAATATTTGTACATGTTGAAAAAGTGTATGATGATAAAGTGAACGAAGCACAGCGTTCATTGTTATTCATGAATTTTATCCTGTTCCCCAGGCCTGTTCCCATCATAAAAGAATGGCCGGAAGAGATGGCTGGATGAGGAACGGCTTTTTGAAGGAGGGGGTGGGGGGGGTGCAGAAGTAATGCTGAAACTCTATAATTGATGGTGTTTGATTTCCACTGTAATTAGCATTCCTTTGGATATTTGAATTTCCAACCTGGGCCTATCTTATATCCATGCTGCATTCCAAAAATGGCTGGCTGGCTTACAGATCCTCTAAACTGCCCATGAATTGAGTTTTGGATTCTAGTGCATTTAGTGTAACAGGCACATTGCTCTCACAGTCAACAGGGTATGACTTTCTTTCTACTGTGGAACACTTTAGCAAAATGTCAGAGCTGCTCTCTTCCATTAAGAAGGAAATGGATGGGGACCAGTATGCATCGAGCTGTAAAAAGGAGTCATGAAATTAATCAACATACATGCTTTTTCATTTCATTTCAAGACACCCAAATCCTTACGATAGCTTTATACGAGGAACAGACTGAAATTGAAGTAGTTGTTCACTATAAATCTTGCATTAAATAACTTCACAATGGTGGTCACCATTCACTTTCAATGTATGGAAAAGAGCACCAACATTCAGTCAAAAGGACCTGTTTTTCTTTTTTCTTGATTTTTTTTTTTTATTGCCTTGTTTATTGAGCATAAACAACATTTACAACAAAGTTACAATGCTCTAAGTTCAATGCAAAGGAAGATATTTTCTTTAACTGAAATCCCTTTTATGAGGACTACAGCAAATGAATGGTAGTGACTACAACGTGGTTCTTCCAGGGTTGGTGACAACACAAAAAGTAAAATATGTACATTAACCCTGCGCCTGGGAACATGCAAACAAAGGGGGTGAGGCCATGTTGAGAAAAGGAAGAGTTGTTGTAGTACATTAGAGAGTCTACTCAAGTAAAAAGAGGTATAGGACCCCTTTAATATGAAGAGAATTTTTAATAATCTAAAGAACCTTTTTCCACAATAAGAAACTTATTGTGAAATGGAAAGGGTATTAAAGGGTATTATCCATGGGTATTAAAATTTCTTCTTGGAACTATAAATGCCAATAAAGAACCTTTATTTTTAAGAGTGTATTATATTATATACTCACACTTCTCTCCCTTACATGGTATTTTGACTTATAAACATTCCTATTTGGGTGAGAAAGAAAAGACCATGTTTTTGTTTCATGAAATTCAATAATATTCTATATGAAACAGTCGTCCAAGGACAAGTTAACATTCTTCCCTTTTCCTTCAGTCTTTAAGTTCTCCGTATATTTAGGCATTCTCTAATCTTTTCCAAGGAGCAGCTATATAAATATTTAGCGTGTGCCCAGTCCAAACTTGTGTCCTCTCAAAACTTTTTTCGAGAATGTTCACAGGTGCTTGTCCAAGTTCACAGCTTAGGAAATGTTTTGTTTTGTGAGGTTGATCGATAGGGCAGGAAGCAGAATGGATTGCAGCCATGGGCAGGGAACCATTCTGAATTTGGCCATAAGAAATGGCCGCATATAGTTCCAGGGCAAGCTGATCCTTTTGATCAAAGCAATGAGAATAGATTGGTCTGCACCAGATGGTATTTTTCTGTTGAGGAAATAAATTAATAAACCAGTATGGCAGAAAACGTCTCGGTTACGTATGTAACCCTCGTTCCCTGAAGGAGGGAACGGAGACGTACGTCAGAACTGAACCGACGAATGGGATCTTACTTTAGAGACCAATCCTACTTCGAGCATCTAACAACGAGCCAATGAAATTTGGCATGCGATCACGCATTCCACGCTCCGCCCCGCAGCGCGGGTATAAATAGGAAGTGGAATGGTAGATCAGCGCTTTTTCTGCTGAGGAGCCGAAAGGTGACCGGACTCCCAGCGGAAGCACAGCATCTGGCGACGGGACGTACGTCTCCGTTCCCTCCTTCAGGGAACGAGGGTTACATACGTAACCGAGACGTTCCCTTTCAGTCGGTCACGTTCGACGTACGTCAGAACTGAACCGACGAATGGGATCCCTATGGAAAACGCCAGGATGCTGGCCCTTCCAGCGTCCTGCTTGAGCGCACTGCACCGTCTAGTATGGTACGGAAGTCAGGGCTCCAAGCAGGGAGTACAGTCACTGCTGTTTCTGCAAGACCCACTCAGAATGACTATTGGATAACGCTGGGAAAGCGTGCCTACCTCGACTTGAGAGAGAGGGTACGCTGCGGGGCCACGTCCTTCAGGGAAGGAGAGGTGGCAGAATACACATAAGGACTAACCTGGCAGGGTAGTGCAACATATGGCAGTCTCTGGGGTGGTTCCAGCCTGATTGAAGGGGGGAAAGAACACGCCCAGAGACGACAGAGCGGGCTCTGTCGAGGGAAAGACACGGGGCTAGCCCGAAGGGTAGCTGGAACCGTGGAAGAATACACATATGGGGTTGCCGTGAGGGAACCGCTACATATGGGACCCAGCCTACAGCCACGTTTCACAAGCATACGGGTGCAGGCCTGGCGTCAGACGGTCCGCAACGTCTGACACCGGAGGGGTGACGGAGGAGCTCGACAGGGTTAGCCGGTTTCCCGGGGAACACAACTGGAGACAATAGACGCACGTATCCGGCCCAGAGGGCGGGAGTGGCGTTTCGCAAGCCGACACTTAGAACGGGCACTTAGCGCTCCTGGCCCCTGGGGGCGAGGATGCGGGAAGATACCGGCTCTACACGTAAGCTATAGAATCTAGCAAACGTGTTAGGTGTCGCCCAGCCCGCAGCTCTACATATGTCTGTCAGCGAGGCGCCTTGAGCCAGCGCCCAGGAAGAAGCAACACTCCAAGTGGAGTGAGCTCTTACACCGAACGGGCAAGGCACGTCTTGGGACTGGTAGGCCAAGACTATAGCATCCACTATCCAGTGGGCTAACCTCTGCTTGGAGACAGCCTTTCCCTTCTGCTGGCCTCCGTAACAGACGAAGAGTTGCTCTGAGGTCCGAAGGCTTTGGGTCCGGTCAACGTAAGCGCGAAGAGCGCGGACCAGACACAGCAAAGCCAGGGCTGGGTCTGCCTCCTCCGAAGGCAGCGCTTGCAGGTTCACCACCTGATCCCGGAAGGGAGTGGTAGGAACCTTGGGCACATATCCGGGCCGGGGTCTCAGGACAACGTGAGAGTTACCCGGCCCGAACTCTAGGCACGATTCGTTGACCGAAAGTGCATGCAGGTCCCCTACCCTCTTGATCGAGGCCAATGCCGTCAGGAGCACTGTCTTCATTGACAAGATTTTCAACTCACAAGATGCCAAAGGCTCGAAGGGAGGGCTCTGAAGTGCTCGGAGCACTAGAGCTAAGTCCCAAGAGGGTATCGAGGATGGACGAGGAGGATTTAGTCTCCTCGCACCTCTGAGGAACCTAGCGATTAGGTCGTGCTTCCCCACGGACTTACCTTCTACTACATCATGGTACGCTGCTATTGCTGCAGCATATACCTTGAGGGTGGAGGGAGACAGCCTTCTCTCCAACCCATCTTGCAGGAAGGAAAGCACGACACTGATCGAACACCTTCGGGGGTCTTCCCGGCGGGAAGCGCACCACTCAACGAACAGGTTCCACTTCAGAGCATAGAGGCGCCTCGTAGAGGGGGCTCTAGCTGAAGCGATGGTATCTACGACAGCTTGTGGTAGTCCATCTAGAACCTCCGCGTCCCGTCCCTTTTTAGGGACCAGACATGAAGATTCCAGAGGTCTGGACGCGGGTGCCATAGCGTGCCCCGTCCCTGAGAAAGAAGGTCCTTCCTCAGGGGAATCGGCCAAGGAGGGGCTGTCGCGAGGAGTGTGAGTTCTGGGAACCAGGTCCGGTTGGGCCAATACGGCGCAACTAACAAGACCTGCTCCTCGTCCTCCCTGACCTTGCACAGAGTCTGTGCAAGAAGGCTCACTGGGGGAAACGCATACTTGCGTAGGTCCCGGGGCCAGCTGTGCGCCAGTGCATCTGTGCCGAGGGTACCCCCGGTCAGGGAATAGTACCACTGGCAATGGGTCGAGTCCGGAGAGGCAAACAGGTCGACCTGTGCGGCTCCGAACTGGTCCCATATCAGCTGGACCGCCTGGGGGTGGAGTCGCCACTCTCCCGGAGGTGTCGGCTGACGAGAGAGCTCGTCGGCTGTCTGGTTCAGCACACCAGGGACATGAATGGCCCGAAGCGACCTCAGCTGCTTCTGACTCCACAGGAGGAGGTGGCGGGCGAGTTGGAGCAGACGACGGGAGCGTAGACCACCCTGACGGTTGATGTACGCAACGGCCGTGGTGCTGTCCGTACGGACCAGTACATGCTTGCCACGCAGCGGCCCCTTGAGGCGGCGGAGTGCCAGATGTACTGCCAGTAACTCGAGGCAATTGATATGCCAATGCAATTGCGGCCCCGTCCACAGACCAGCAACTGCATGCCCGTTGTACGTGGCCCCCCAGCCTGTGGTGGAGGCATCCGTGAATAGCACAGCATGCCTGGACACTTGTTCTAGGGGCACCCCGGCCCGGAGAAACGAAGTGCTGGACCACGGGCTGAAGGTTTGGCGGCAGTAAGGAGTCACTGGGACCCGGTACTGACCGCTCTGCCACGCCCACCTCGGGACTCGGCCATTGAGCCAGCGTTGAAGCGGTCTCATATGAAGCAATCCGAGCGGCGTGACCGCGGCTGCAGATGCCATATGCCCCAGGAGCCTCTGAAAGAATTTCAGTGGGACCGCTGTCCTGCTCTTGAACATATTCAAGCAGTTCAACACCGACTGGACTCGCTCCTCGGTGAGGCGCGCCGTCCGGTTGACCGAGTCCAGCTCCATACCGAGATAAGAGATCCTCTGTGTGGGACAGAGTTTGCTCTTCTCTCGGTTGACCCGAAGGCCCAACTGGCTGAGGTGACTGAGCACCAGGTCCCTGTGTTCGCACAACTGGTCCTTCGACTGGGCTAGGATCAGCCAATCGTCGAGGTAGTTGAGAATCCGAACGCCGCGTTCTCTGAGTGGAACAATGGCTGCCTCCGCGACCTTCGTAAAGACGCGGGGCAACAGGGACAGCCCGAAGGGCAGGACCTTGTACTGATATGCTTTCCCCTCGAACGCCAAACGTAGGAACGGTCTGTGTTGAGGGAGAAAGACACACGGAAGTACGCATCCTTCAGGTCGATCGCTGCAAACCAATCCTGGGGACGGATGCATTGGAAATGCGTTTCTGCGTCAACATCCTGAACGGGAGCTTGTGCAGGGCCCGATTCAGAACTCGCAGGTCCAGGATTGGTCATAACCCACCCCCTTCTTGGGCACAATGAAGTAGGGGCTGTGAACCCCGTCTTCATATCGGCTGGAGGAACCGGCTCGATCGCGTCCTTCGCCAGTAGGACCTCGATCTCTGACCTCAAGACCTGAGCATCGCTGCTTCGCACGAAGGTGAAGAGGATGCCCCTGTACTTGGGCGGCCGGCGCGCGAACTGAATCGCGTAGCCGAGTCTGATGGTACGGATGAGCCAGCGAGACGGCCCGGGGAGACCTAGCCAGGCCCCCAGAGACCGTGCAAGCGGGACCAACCGCACCACAGACGTGCCCGGGGTGGGGCAGCGAAGCGGAGTACTCTGGCCCGACTCGGGAGGCCCGGAGGCGGCCCGAAGTGTTGCCTGAGCACTCCTGGTTTGGACAGAGAGTGGGTGAGAAGGCCCGGAGGCGTCCTCGGAGCCCACTCTGCTGCCCACTGCCCGGAGGCAGGGAAGTGAAGCACTCAGCCCCGACCCGGGAGGCCCGTGGGCGGCCCGGAGTGTTGACTGAGTGCTCACGAGAGAGGAAGTGTGTGGGTGAGAAGGCCCGGGGGCGTCCTCGAGGCCCACACAACTGCCCCCTGGCGACGGGAGGGTAGGAAAGGAGTGACAAGGCCCGTGGGCGTCGCACACTGCCAACCTGACCCTCTTGGGGCCCAGAGAGAGAGGAAACTGCTCTTAAAATGTGGGTACCGCTGGACTCCGGAGAGCCAGTGGCAGAACCGAAACCAGTCAGGGCCCCCCGGTCCTCCTCCGGGGGGGTGGGGGAGGGATGCGAACATCGTCTCCCCCGAGCAGCTCCTGTTCTCCCTAGCCGGCCCGTCTCAGGGCCGCGTCCCCTTGCGCTTGCCTGCCGGTTAGCGGGCCCTGGACGGGTTGGGCGTCCCTCGCGTCCGGCACCCTGCTCCTCCAGTGGAGGCTGCTGCTCGGCTCTAGCAGGGTGGAGGCGGACGCAGGAGGGGATGCCCTCGGCGGCGAGCCGGCAGAGGCGCTGCGACCGACGACCGAGCAGCTGGTCGTCGGCACCCTGGTGCAACGCCTCCGTCTGCTCTAGGGCCACCAAGAACTGCTGGGCAAAGTTCTCGATGGCGCCGCCGAGGAGGCCAGCCCGACAGACAGGCTTTTCTTGCGCATATCTGCCAGGTTAGCCCCCTATTCCTGGACCACTAGTGTGGACATCGCCTGACCCAGGGAGCGTGCAGTGATTTTCGTCGCCCATAGGGCGAGGTCCAACACCGCACGCAGTTCCTGCACAACCCCTGGGCTGGGACTACCCTCGTGCGTGCAGGGCAGAGGGCAGTGAGAGAGGGAAAACAATGACACTTTTTTTTTTTTTTTTTTTGTCTCATTTTTGGCCCTTTTGACCCTCCATATTTCCCTCTCTCCGATGCAGCAATTGACATCTGTCCTCTGCCAGAGCCAAAAATGAAACGCTAAGCCCTTTTTCTTTAGGATCAGCGATTCCACCTTCAACTACCAGCAGGCATGCGAGACAGTGAACGTGGCCGTCAGAACGGCACACAGCGCACTGAGCGCTCAAGCCTCTATGAAGAAGGCAAGGCGAACAATGCCCTGACGTGGTCGTGTTCTCATGAGAGAATCCGTACCACCCACGAACAGAGTCTCAGCATGCTTTTGATGCGATAGAGGAGTGGGGGCCCGAGGGGATTTACCCGGCGGGGAATCCCCACTGTAATCCTCAGGCCACCAGCGCTTATCAGCCAAAGTAGCCCTTTTCCAGTAACACTAGAAATGAACTAGATCGGGGGATAGGCGAAGGGACTCGACCCCATCTGAGGTTTCATAGTCTCGACCGCGCATCTAGAGCGCCGACTGACGCGCGCCGGTTGTTGTGACAACCACCGCTGTCAGCCGGTCGCTCGACGGCACACGGCGCGCTGAACACTCGAGCCCTTTATGAGAAGGGGGAGACGAACAACGCGCCGACGTGACCATGTTCTTTACCAGAACATGAATCACCCACGATCGCAATCTCACATGCGCTCGTGGCCGTCAAAGAGGACAGGAAACAGTTGCATACCAGGAATACACGGTTTGAATGACATCTTGAAAAAGACGCAGGGTCAAACCGTGTTGCTCTTTTGTGAATGGAAAGCTGCTCTTTTAGTGTGCTGAAGCACTCAGGGAGATGACCGCGGCTCCACACAGTTCGTTCCGCAAGCCTGTGTGAGCTCTCAGTGATGTCTATTTGTGTGTGTAACGCCCAGCGAACCAACAGTTTGTATGGGAAACGCTCAGCGAACCAACAGCTCCTTTAGATCGCTTGATCACTGATCAGACGGTCTCTCACTGACGCGCCGTATCACCCGCACTGGCAGACTCTCTCACTCAACACTCTTTGACTCGTAGTCAGACACTCTTCGTAGGAAACAGTAAGCACTGCTCGGCTCCGAAGTAGAAAGCGCTGATCTACCATTCCACTTCCTATTTATACCCGCGCTGCGGGGCGGAGCGTGGAATGCGTGATCGCATGCCAAATTTCATTGGCTCGTTGTTAGATGCTCGAAGTAGGATTGGTCTCTAAAGTAAGATCCCATTCGTCGGTTCAGTTCTGACGTACGTCGAACGTGACCGACTGAAAGGGAACTGAGCTCCTTGTCGTAGATTTTTTACTCTCACTTGTTTAGTTTGACTACTAATAATTGTGACTATGTGCATGGATTAGAAAAGAATTCTCTCTTTCTTTCTTTTTTTTACAAAAGTCTTGAATTTCCTCTTGAATGTAATTTCAATGTCATACCATTTCATGTCAGTGGGATTTGCTATTCATAACATTATAGTGTTTATGAACATTTACACTTAAAAAATGCTATTGAATGACTAATATTTGAAAAAATGCTTTAAAACATGATTTTCATAAAATAAATATTGCAAGGTTTTATTTCATTCTTTTTAGACCAATTTAAACATTTTAAACATTATAGTTATATATTTTTTAAATATGGTCCGGTTTTGTGTAAAATCTAAACTTGAAAAGTACTCGTTTCCAGTAGTTTCCAAAGATTCAAATTGGTATTCAACCCCTGGGACATCAAACTGCCCAAAGCTGAAGAAAAGCCCCTTTTAGAAACACCCTACATGCAGAAATTACTTCTACATGTATTGGAGGTTTTTTATCATGACTCATACCCAACTTTCTGTACCAAGTGCTATCAAGCAAGTCTACTACATGCATATAAATATATGTGATGCAAACATCAAAATATGCTATGGTAAAAAATGTATAATAATAATAATAATAATAATAATAATAATAATAATAATAATAATAGTAGTATTGTGCAAGAAACTGTGTGTATTTATATTCTGCAATATTAATTTGTTATTTATGTTTTACTGGAACTGGTGTTCATTTCAGCTGGAAAGGTTTGTTTTTGTAATTGTGCAAATTGTAGGTAGAGGCACATTTTTCAATGAGCCTATTTTGAAAATGAAGATGAGCACTAAATCTACATTTTTGTGAAGTTGCTCTCAGTTCTCCAGTGCTCTCATGCAACCACATAAAATCATCCTCATCTAGATATGTGTTCCAGTGCACATGTCTTTTTAAGTCATCCTCACATCTGGTGTAGAGGAAATCTACTCCCAATATTACAAGTAATGCTGTAAATTTTTCTCAAAAGGTCTTCTCTTGACTATTCAAGTGATGAGGCTAAACTGAACCTTATGTTTATTCATGAAATTCAGGAAAACCCCATATACTAAAACATCAGCTGCCTTTCACCATTTTATTTTCTAGCAGGCCCAAACCATGCTACCTCAACCATGCCATAATACTTTCCCATTTTCAAAAACATTTATCCCTCTCTCTGGAGTTTATATGACTTGAAACTATTGCAAAAATGTGTCTGTCTGTTTCCTTTTTAGGACTTGTGAGACATAATCCCCTTCTGTCTTTTTCATTCTTCACTAATGCAATGGGCACTAGGGCACACGTCTGGACTGCTGTACGTAAAAGTCAAATAAATCAAGTTGGGATACACTATGCTACACCGACTGTTAAGAGTGCCTATGACATGTTTGTAATAGTTGGCATTGTCGAGAGTAGAGACCCCCAGAGTCTATACGCACAATAAAATAAGGTTCCAGATTCCCAGTCTGGCATCTTTTCCTTTGCAAACACCTCATGCTCCCCCTCTGCAGACCCTCATGATGTATTGACTGCTGTGCTGTCCATGCTTCTTTCTCCAAACATTAGGGTGGTAGGTTGAAATACAGACGAAAACCTTTTATTTCTATTATTTGACATAGTAAAATCATTTATTAGAGGTCACTTTGCTCTAAATTATACTATTTGGAAGTCATGCCAAACTAGTATACAGTTATATAATATATAGTGGGAAACTCATTGCCTTTTTTAAGCTCTGCCTCCTTTTTGTTAATGAAAATTATGGTGGAAGAAAATTGAATTCCTGTAGCTCAAATAGTAGAGAATGGCACTAAGAAAACCAAGGTCATGGGTTTAATTTGAATGCACAAAACATGCTTGTGATATTAGCAAGAAATGTACACATAAGTGCTGAGAAATCCCACATGATATTACCCCAGTTCACCCTATATCTCCTTAATATTTCCCATCTTGAATCTCGTAAAATCCAATAAAACCACTTATTTTTAAATCACCACATACTGTGGCGTGAGTGACCGTTCCATGAGACATAATGAACTATTTCAAACTGATGGCATGCAAGGTAACATTAACTCTTTTTAAAAACAAAAAGTAGCTTTGTGTTTGTGTATTTTAACAGATGATACTGAGAGGTATATGTGTTTTATGAGATCCTCATTCCTGCTCATTCTTAGAAAACAAACCAGAGCTCATCCTTGAGGCAAAGGTCATTAGGAGTTTAGATCAACCGAGCGCCAACAATCTTTCTCTTAGCAGAATGATTAGGACTATTGTCCTGTCACCGCATTAATTTTTAATATTGCTATTCATGACGTTCATGACAACTAGTTTGTTTGTCCATGCAGTAATTGCATTGTTTCCAAAAACCTTTCTAATGAAATGTCATTCAGTTCGGCAGTGTTTTGACACAACAGCAAACAATATTCTAAACGATCTGACTCTGCATTTGGCTCAGCTTCACACTGACAAGCATGACAATGATTTATAATTACATGTAATATTCTGTTTATTTTAGCATTAATCTCACTTACAGTTACATTCTAGAATTTTAACTGTGGTTTTAGAATTCCACATTCTCTCCACTGTGACTGGGTTGAACTTGAAATGACATGCTTTTTTAGCTGTTGTCTAAAAGGTGTTTAACAAAAGGTTTTTATCAGTCAGACTATCAAAGAGCATGAAAAAAAAAGAAATTAACATCTAGTTGTCAAAGCTGTCAATGATCAAATCCATTAAACTTACAGTCTTGTTCAAAATAATAGCAGTACAATGTGACTAACCAGAATAATCAAGGTTTTTAGTATTTTTTTTATTGCTACGTGGCAAACAAGTTACACTGAAAAAAATTTGGAGTGACATTTACTTAAAAAAAGCTAGGAAACTTTTTCCACACAGAAAGTGCTTGTAATCTTTACTCGGGCTATTCTAAGTAATATTTACTTACTAGAACCACTTATTTTTTATGTAAAATACACAAGTAAATTGCACTGGCAATACTCCTCTATAGATTGTAACTTTCACTCAGATTACCATTGCATCCAATTACAAAACCCAAGTGAATATTGCTGATATTTCTTAGTTTTGAATGATGTTCCCAGAATGCATTGTGGCATGAAGCATGTCACCATTGTTGAGATTCTTAGGCTGAATCTTGATATCTGTGTGTGAGAAAAGCTTGCAGGTGATCAAAGTGCTTAGTGTACAGTCTGTTAAAAAATGTATTCAACTTTTCTAGTTAAAACTGTGCTGGCTCTTTTCTAGAATAAAACAAGGTTAATAGTATATTGCTCATATTCACATATATAAGATTGGTGAATTAAGCCACTACACAATGATCATATTCTGATCATCAAGCAGCCGACAGCATCTGATCGTGTTTTCTCTGCTTTTCTTGCCATAGCAAACTCAGTCACAGCAGTGAGAGAAACACTAACATTAAAAAGTCGCCAAACTGGCCAACTAAAGAAAACACTAATCGCCATAATGGTGACATAAAAAAAACTTGATTAATTCTCAATAAGAACTTATGTAGCGTTGGCTACCGTTATTGTGATTAAAACTCACGTTCAGTGAAAAGTCAAAACTTATTGAGAATAAGTCAGCCACATAAAAGCAACATCCCAAAATGATCGTCTCTGCCACCACTGAACAAGTGGGATCTTTGCGAAAAATCTGTGCGAGTGCGCATTTTCAAATGCACTTTGCTTTTCAGATTAAAATTTACTTAATATTTTAGGTGAATGTGCCGTGACTATAAAACATTAAATATTATTTGTAAATATATGATAAAATGTACTCTTTTTTCTCCGTTAATTTATTACATGAATAGACTGTGTACATTTTACTTAAGATATATAATTCCAACTTAAACTTGATTTTACAATGTAATAATTACATGATGTAATAGATTTTACCATAACACAAAGTCATTTTTTTCAGTGTAGATTACATGTAAAATACAAGACAATTGTTTTCGACACAGATGCTGTTAGCTAATAAAGGATGTTTAGGTTCTTTAGCAAACTCAACTCTGTCAACTAACGTGAAGTTAGCCTAAGTTATATATTAACAGTAACGCGTTAACTCTTTAACCACCATGATTGCAGACAGCTTAATAACTCTATACTTTTCTTCAAACGTAACTAAATTGACCAATAAACAAATATTTCATAACTTACCGTGTAAAAATCGCATCAGTCTTCGAGAAAATTTTCCGATGCTTTCCTCTGCGTGCCACTTCAGTTCGGACCCCAGTGAGCATGCGCATATTGCCTGGCTTCATGGAGTAAGTTTTACTTGCGTTTGTCATTTTTTGCATTAGTTCGTTAGATGACAAAACACCAAGCAAATGTTACTTGGGCAGTTCCATTTGAATTTACTTATGTATTTAAGCACAATAAATAAACATGAAGCCTCCAGTAGTTTATTGAATTAAACATGACATTTTGAAGTAAAAAGACAAAATAGGATTTGTTTGTAAAATATACTTAACTTATGCTATCTTTATTTACAAGCTCAAAAAAATCACTTTTTACAGTGTACCAGTAGGTTCAGTAGATTCTCAGAAAACAAATGAGACCCAGCATTCATGATATGCACGCTCTTAAGGCTGTGCAATTGGGCAATTAGTTGAATTAGTTGAAAGGGGTGTGTTCAAAAAAATAGCAGTGTGGCATTCAATCACTGAGGTCATCAATTTTGTGAAGAAACAGGTGTGAATCAGGTGGCCCCTATTTAAGGATGAAGCCAACACTTGTTGAACATGCATTTGAAAGCTGAGGAAAATGGGTCGTTCAAGACATTGTTCAGAAGAACAGCGTACTTTGATTAAAAAGTTGATTAGAGAGGGGAAAACCTATAAAGAGGTGCAAAAAATGATAGGCTGTTCAGCTAAAATGATCTCCAATGCCTTAAAATGGAGAGCAAAACCAGAGAGACGTGGAAGAAAACGGAAGACAACCATCAAAATGGATAGAAGAATAACCAGAATGGCAAAGGCTCAGCCAATGATCACCTCCAGGATGATCAAAGACAGTCTGGAGTTACCTGTAAGTACTGTGACAGTTAGAAGACGTCTGTGTGAAGCTAATCTATTTTCAAGAATCCCCCGCAAAGTCCCTCTGTTAAAAAAAAGGCATGTGCAGAAGAGGTTACAATTTGCCAAAGAACACATCAACTGGCCTAAAGAGAAATGGAGGAACATTTTGTGGACTGATGAGAGTAAAATTGTTCTTTTTGGGTCCAAGGGCCACAGGCAGTTTGTGAGACTACCCCCAAACTCTGAATTCAAGCCACAGTACACAGTGAAGACAGTGAAGCATGGAGGTGCAAGCATCATGATATGTGCATGTTTCTCCTACTATGGTGTTGGGCCTATTTATCGCATACCAGGGATCATGGATCAGTTTGCATATGTTAAAATACTTGAAGAGGTCATGTTGCCCTATGCTGAAGAGGACATGCCCTTGAAATGGTTGTTTCAACAAGACAATGACCCAAAACACACTAGTAAACGGGCAAAGTCTTGGTTCCAAACCAACAAAATTAATGTTATGGAGTGGCCAGCCCAATCTCCAGACCTTAATCCAATTGAGAACTTGTGGGGTGATATCAAAAATGCTGTTTCTGAAGCAAAACCAAGAAATGTGAATGAATTGTGGAATGTTGTTAAAGAATCATGGAGTGGAATAACAGCTGAGAGGTGCCACAAGTTGGTTGACTCCATGCCACACAGATGTCAAGCAGTTTTAAAAAACTGTGGTCATACAACTAAATATTAGTTTAGTGATTCACAGGATTGCTAAATCCCAGAAAAAAAAAATGTTTGTACAAAATAGTTTTGAGTTTGTACAGTCAAAGGTAGACACTGCTATTTTTTTGAACACACCCCTTTCAACTAATTGCCCAATTGCACAGCCTTAAGAGCGTGCATATCATGAATGCTGGGTCTCGTTTGTTTTCTGACAATCTACTGAACCTACTGGTAACTTGTTTGCCACGTAGCAATAAAAAATATACTAAAAACCTTGATTATTCTGGTTAGTCACGTTGTACTGCTATTATTTTGAACAAGACTGTATATAGACAAAGTTTTAACTTTTTTTCAATGTCCAGACTCTATGGAGCCTGCAGGACATGGTAATTGAAAAAAATATGAAATGGGGGAAATAGTATATATGTAATACTATATAATACTTTCAATGATTTTGCAAGTGAACATAACGTTTCTAGGGGAAACGCAATATTTTTGCAACCAAACTAGTAGGGTATCAAGAACCGAATTTCGAAGAACCTTGGATTTGATAAGACAGGCTTTTTAATTCCGCTTATTGATTGCTGTGCACAAATTCTAATGTGATTTTAAATCATTCAAGTGCAAGAAGATGCAAGAAATCTATTTTCAATGCTTCAATAGGAGGAGCCTGATTTAACTATCTCAGAGTTATGAAATGAGAATTATGCCATTTTGGCTAAACGGAGGTGCTCAATAGCACACTGTTAAAAAATTCAATATCCATTTAAGCATTTTCTAGTGATTGGTCACATCTAAATTTTTCAGTTGGCCAATTTGAATTTTTGTCAATTAAATTGCATCAATTCACAGAAATTCAATTTGGCCATCTGAAAAATTTAGATGTGATCAGTCACTAAAAATGTTTTTAATTGGAGACCTGATTTTTTATTGTATTTTATTTTTTACAGTGCATACAGTCTTTACTAAATTACCGGTAAATGATCATGTGTGAACAGGACCTTTTCAAAAATACCAGTAAATCAGTTGTAATTTACAAGTAAGGAAAGTTGTAACATTACCAGTTAATTACAGCTAATGTGCACTGTGTGAAAGCAGAATGAAGATACCAGTATTTGCAAATACAAAGTCAGAACGCGATGACATAAGAGGTCTGCTTTGGGCCAATCATAAGGTCTTATGGAGATTACATGATAACTCTGCGGTTGTCACAGGGTGTTTTGGTTTTTGAGTTTTTGAGTTTATCATGTTCACAGTCATGTTTTGTCTTGCACTTCCTGGTTCGTCATATGATCCTGCAATGTGCTCCATTGTCTTGTGCTCCCATGTCATGTTGTCATTGGTGTATTGGTTAATCATTGTTCACAGGTGTGTCTTGTCTAGTCCTCAGTCTTTTTGTATCTAAGCAATAGTTGGAATCATTTGAGATATTGTAATTACTCAACTGAACAAAACACTGGCCTAGTGGTTTTTGGAGATTTTACTGATTTTTTTTTTCTACATAGTGCACCTTTATAAACTTAATTTTAATAGGTAAATTTAATAGAAAGGGAATATGAAAATGTCAAAAGGTGAATTCGAACTTGGTTCTCCACTCACAAAACATGTATACATTGTGGCCTAATGTGACCTGGTGATTTCAGCCACAATGCAAGATTCTCTGATGTATGACTCTTTTCATTATCAAATGCTACATATGTGGTTTGTGCTCTGGCTAGTTGGATGTGATTTCTTCCATGGTGTAAAAGACTTATACACTGCCATACCACATTAAAGGTTTGACTCTGAAACCAAAACCCTTTAGTATAAATTAAGATGCCAAATGTCATTCAGCGCGTCTTTGATCAGCCGTTTTGATTGTTTTCCACTCCTTTACTTCACAAATTCCTGTTGTTCGAATGCCATCAGTGTCTCCTATAATATTACAGAGAACACCGGCTCTTATCCCAGTAGCACACAGGCACAGCAACACACATTTGGAATGATTTAGTTCCTCAGTTTTTCTCATGACTAAAAAGATCTCATCGCATTTCCCTCTCCTGCTCCGTTTAAACACATGGAACAAGTCTAAAGAAACATTATATAGAAAATGTGACAGGTTTTTGAGACTGACCATTTTCTGTCAGTCATCTTCATAATGCATAAAGGAATAGTTCACCCAAACAGGAAAATTCTCATCATTTATGTACTCACCCTCATGTCATTCTAAACCTGTATGAAAATGTATTTTGCAGAAAAGAATCTTTCAGTATCGTGCTTTTGTCCAATGGAAGTCAGTGAGTGAGATCAGTGAGGTTTTACTAAATGACAAAATGTAATTTTTTGGGTGAACTGTAGCTTTAAATTAATAATAGTCGTAAAGGTAAGTTGCATATGTGAACATCTCTGACAACACCTCTGTTTGTGTGTGTGTGTGTGTGTGTGTGTGTGTGTGTGTGTGTGTGTGTGTGTGTGTGTGTGTGTGTGTGTGTGTGTGTGTGTGTGTGTGTGTGTGTGTGTGTGTGTGTGGTCCGACCAGAACATGTGGACACAGTTACAGGTTGATTATTTTCAATTATATAAATTATTCAATTATTTTCAAAAATATCTTAAAATGTAGTTCACCACCTTTTCAGAGGCGAATGGATTCTAATGGCATTCCCTGGATTTTTGGGAAGTAGGGCCGGTGTTTCCGTATTTCACGGATCTCAATGGTGTGACAAACGCAATCTTCACTGGAATTCCTGGCAGGGAGATCAGAGGATGTGATTTATTGGGATGTACTTTCTGTATCATCATGGAGGCGGGAGAAAAAGCAGAGGCTGCCCCCTTTGATGGAGCGTGCGGGGAGTGGGGCTCTGGAGCTCTCCTTAGCCTTGATTCAGCAAAGTTGATCCCACTGGGGTTTGGACAGGCTGAAGCACGTGCCCCGTGTCACTGAGGTTAATATATTATCCTTAAGCGCTAAATGCTCTGCTTAACATTAGCATTGTGTTACTGCTAACATCTCCTGTGTTCTTGCGGTACACCAGAGAAAATGTAGCATACATTGTTGCTGGAAGACTCTTGCATCCCTTCAAAACTACTTGCTGTTTTTTAAAGGCTTTATTTTGTTCTTGATTTAACAATAATTCCTTCATGGCTTCCTCTCCAGTTCAAGCTTCCATTGAATTCTTAGAGCCAACTTGATTTCAACTATAAACCTGTGTCCAAGAACACACAGCCTGTTTTTCCTTTTATTAGTTTTTGTTTTGTTTTTGTTCATGTGATGTATTATGTGTGGTTTGTCAAAAAACAATTTACAACTGCTGCCGCAATGACTGAAATGAAGACTCTAAATGTAATTTTTTTCAATCAAGTCTTTTGTCTATAGAAGCTTGTCTTCGCCAGTTTTCTGTGAAAATAAATAAATAAAACAATTATATAAAATAAGAAATGTTCTATTTATTTTTGCATTTATTTGTATAGTACTTTCACAATACAAATCATTTCAAGCTTTATAGAAAATACATATTTCTACATTTCAGTTTAGAGCAATCTGGTATCTGATGTGACTGTGCCCAAGTAATGTCCATATGTAAAAAATGTACAGCTCTAAAATAATACCATTCATGTTGTTAGCTAACATAATGTATTCCTTTAGGCAGAAACAATTAGCTCGGTAAAGCTAGGTCTGGCCCAGTCTAAAGATGTTTTTAGTCGACTAGTAGCCATTCATTTAAAGAGTTAGTTCACCCAAAAATGAAAATTCTCTGATTAATGACTTACCCTAATGTAAGCCGTAAGACCTCCGTGCATCTTCGGAACACAAATGAAGATATTTTCTGTTGAAATCCGATGGCTCTGACAGGCCTTTGACACGGTTATTTCCTCTCTCAAGACCCATAAAGGCACTAAAGACAGCGTTACAAAGCCCATCTCACTGCAGCGCTCTACAATAATTTTATGAAGCGACGAGAATAGATTTTGTTCGCAAAATAAACAAAATAACGACCTATATAGTGATGGGCCAATTTCAAAACAATGTTTCGAACGGTTATGAATCAGCATATTGATTTGTGATTCAGATCGCGTGTCAAACTGCTGAAATCACGTGACATTGGCAATCCAGATCATGTCCGATACACGTTCGAAACTTTGTTTTGAAATCGGCACATCATTATATAAGTCGTTATTTCATTTTTTTTTGCCGCACAAAAACTATTCTCGTCTCTTCATAAAAGTATGTATTTGTTCGAATTCAATTGTAGAAACACTGTCAATGAAGGCCTCTCAGAGCCATCGGATTTCAACAAAAATATCTTTTGTGTTCCGAAGATGAACGAAAGTCTTACAAGTGTCTAACGACATTAGTGCAAGTAATTAATCGGAGAATTTTCATTTTTGGGGGAACTAACCCTTTAAGCCATTTGTCAACTAATTGCGAGTTTGTATTAAAGTTTCTACAATTTTTTTATTTAAATATCCAACAACCACTAGAACAATGTTATATATTTTGTTGACTTGTATACTTTCATTAACCCACAATTTCAAGAGTGTTTTTCGCCAGCTGTAGAGGTGAAGACAACAACTCCCATGATTCTGCAAAAACAAGGCGTCACCAAGCTACAAGTTTGTTTTCCAAAAGTCAGCACTTCATCATAATTGACTAAAAGGTCTGAGAGAGAGCAAGATATACATTTGCATTGCCATAATTTTGAGAAGCAAAGTTGCAAATCAATTCTGAATAAGATCACTATTATTTTTAAAGAATACTTCTGTTTTTATGCGCACTAGAACTTTTCATTCTTGTCTAATGTCTGCTCTATTTCTCACGAAAAAGTTGTCTAAAAATGTCTTTTTACTGTACTTAATATAAAGCTGATTGGTTTGGACGTGATCTCTAAGTAAGCAGGGATTCATGCATTGTTTTTCCCATTCAGGGAACTTTTCGTTGAGGTTTTGCTGATGTGACCACATGCACTGTGAGAATTATGTGCAGTTGTTGTTACGCTAAATATGAAGTGTGTAATTTTTCTTCCAGTAAATTCACAGAATAGACTAGCAAAATCTCCCCATCTGCCATTGGTCGTGCAAACAGGTAGTCCCGCCCCTAACTCAGCTATTATTATGTCTAACCCAGACTGGCCTCACAAACAAACATTCCAGTTCTGTTTAGTGCCACCAGTGGTGCAAAACACACTTCACCGTTAACTTCACAATTATTCTTACTTGATCCAATCCTTACAATTTACTTTTTGTTGGTGAAACCAACAATTCCTATAGCACAGACAAAATGACCATGGTGCTAGCGACACAAAGGTTATGGGTTTGAGGCCCAAAATATTGATTGAAATTAGATGATACCTTTCTGACAAAACCATCTCATGTCTCTACGTATGTATCGTACCAGGTTTATGAAATGGCAACATCAGAAGGAAACCATATTGTTTTAAGGGCCTCTCATGCACCACTTTGGAACATTACTATGACCCTGCTGCTCCCGTTCAGAGAACGCTAATGAGAGAACCTTTAAGGCCAGCCATTGTGGGCTCTGAATTTGAGTTTGAACTCTTGCCATTCTCACCACAAAAGCCTGAGCCAAGTAATTCTGTGATTCATTTTTGGCAGTCCTGATACCGAAATTTTCCCTTCTTCTCCCATAGCCTCTTTCTATTGATTTCAGTGTTCCTCTTCTTGTTTTACTAACGTGACCCCAGAGACCTAAAGTGTTTGCTATGCTCTGAGGCACAGTGTAGAATCGAGCACTCTGGAATGCTGGTGTGTGGAGGTTTTTGGGCAGATCCAGTTGGTTCTGAAGGATCAGATATCCTTCAGTATAGAGCCCTGCACATGACTTGAAAAAAAGAGTCCATGCCCATATTGTTGCCACAATTTAACTAGATTAAAACAAGGAAACCATTTTGTACAAAATGGCAACAAATTAATAAGTTGTGGGAATTAATTTCCACAATATCTATTTTTTTCTTCCACGTCAAGTGCAGATTTTTTGCTTCGTCATGATCATTATTTTAATTGGACTACAATTACTAATCTCATTATTAAATTTAATAATACTGTATAATACTATAGGCAGCATGTCAAATAAAATCTAAATGAAACCCAATATTTTTTTTTAAATAGGGCTGTCAAAATTAACACTTTAGCGCAAATTCATTTTAACGGCACTACATTTATTAATGTGTGTTTTTACATAGAGCACATGCAGTCCAGCTTTCACTTTCCGCATGACAGATTTCACATTACCAATTTTTCATACGAACTGTGCCCTGTTCTGAATTAAACTGCCCGTGTAAAAACTTCCTTTATTTATTTTCTTAAAATGAGAGAAATCACTGCTTATTTTGAATTTGAAAAATACATGAACAAGTTCTTTGATAAACATCTATGACCTTTGATACATGTCTAGTCTTCATGCTGTATTATTTATTATTATTGAATAAGTATGGTTTTACTACACTGTAAAAAAAATGTAAAAAAAATTAAGGTCTCTAATTGAAAAATTTCAGTTGGCTGAATTGAATTTCGGTGAATTAAATTGCATCAATTCACAGAATTTCAATTCGGCTAACTGAAAATTTTAGATGTGATCAGTCACTAGATAATGTTCAATTGGAGACTTTTTTTTTTACAGTGTAATAATAAATGTACATTTGCATAAAGCATGTATATTTGTTAACAACCATGTTGATTAGAGTATTAAAAACTTAATTTAAACTTAATTTAAGATACATTTACAACTAATAAAAATGTGCGATGAAGTTGTGATTAATCGCGAGTTAACTCATGCCAATCGTACGATTAATCGGGATTAAATATTTTAATCAATTGACAGCCCTAAACATTTTAAATATTAATTTGAAAATGTATTACGATAAGACAAGTTAAGAGTTTCTGTTGTGAAAATCTGAGCTCCTGAAATGACGTATGTGTTTTAGTTTGTTGTTATGGAAATGTGACATATATGCCTTATTTTGTGCGTGTGTAAGCTGTAATATTAAGTTTATATTTAATGCTGTATCTAATATAGGATGTGCTTGGTTAAGTTATTTAACCCTTTTGTAAAGTGCATCAGCTCACTCTTCGGCTTCACCTCAAGTGGATTATTTGAAAAAAGTCATCGTTTATTAATTTTTCTTATTATAAAATGATACATCTTAGTGTGATTTTTCTCGTCAAGTGTTTTTTTTTATTTTATTTTTTTATCGTTAATAAGGTCAAAAAAGTCTCTTGCTAAAATTTTCAGTATTGATTTTATTGACCAGATAAACTGTAAGAGGTAGACATTGCCTACTACATCTAAATTTTGACCGAAGGCGATAACCAGTGCTGAGAAGAGGTCCTAGCAACATGACTGGATGGCCATTTCAAAAGAAGGGGATCCATCTGTGTAAACAACACCTCGTTGAGTGGAGTTATTAATTAACCTCAGTCATTTGCCATGGATTTATCTGATCCCCCTCCCTCCATCTGACTCCAGCTGACTGGAGGCATTCAGTGTGGTAAAAACCGCATGGACGGATGCCCTGTCTGCAGAGGGCCCTAGACCAAGTTGACCATAAATCTCTCTGACGCCCACTTACAGCGCAGACTTCTCGCCACAACCACCAGCCGCCCCCGCCCGTGTCTATGAAGAGAAAGAGAGGGCCAATGTGGTTACAATTTATTATTTCATCAACATACTGTCAAACAAGAACTTGCGCCTTTTTATCCATTCCCTGTAAAGTTTGGGAAAGAGGGGTTCATCTTTTTTTCTGCCTTCAAGAATGTCAGCAATGCTTCCCAAGAATCCCATATTGTTGACTTTGGTGTAGGATGAAAGGTCCAGATTCTCTGTTCTCTCTGTAGATCTTAAATGCGATTAGATGGCCTCGACATGATCAGATGCACAGAGGCTAGAACAGATTATGTGCTTCTATGCTTCTGTTATTTTGAGGACATGGTTTGCAAAATAAGAAAAGAGAAAACGTCTCAGGTTACGTATGTAACCCTAGTTCCCTGAGGGAACGAGACGCTGCGTCGAAACGCTGTGAGAACGCCTCTGCGTTAATGCGTCGTGAAGCGCCTGTAGAACCATTCCATCGGAAAAAAGATCGATCGTCGGCGTGATGACGTCATCGACCGGAAGCTATAAAACGTCCGTGAAAACAAACAGGAACTAACTTCTGATAAAGCCTGAAGTAAGTGATCACGGACACGCCGGGAGTATGGCAGAGCGACGCAGCGTCTCGTTCCCTCAGGGAACTAGGGTTACATACGTAACCTGAGACGTTCCCTTTCGGGGAACTCGAGCTGCGTCGAAACGCTGTGAGAACGCTTATACCCACATCGCCATAGGACCAAGTGTCTCGTATGTGTGAAACCGAAGCGCACACGGTTACGAGAGAACCTGCGCCCCTACTGTAGATGCCAGGTCTAGCTCATAGAACCTGACGAAGGTAGACGGAGACGACCATCCGGCCGCGTTACATATATCATGGAGGGAAGCCCCCGACAAAAGTGCTTTAGAAGCAGCCATACCCCTGGTAGAATGTGCCCGGACAGCCAAAGGAGATGGCTGCCCGGCAGCTTCATAAGCAAGTGAAATGGCCTCGGCCACCCACTTGCTCATCCTCTGCTTGGATACAGGAGCCCCCTTCTTAGGGGGTCCGAAGCAAACAAATAACTGTTCAGTCTTTCTCCACAGGGCAGCTCTGTGGACATAAGTATCCAGTGCCCTCACCGGACACAGCAGATTTAATCTTTCCTGGTCTGACGTCAAGAATGGAGGAGGACAGAAGGCTTGTAGAGTGATGGGGCCCCGTGGGCTCGTAGGAACCTTGGGGACATAACCCGGCCTGGGATGCAGAAATGCTTTCACCATCCCAGGCGCGAACTCTAGACATGAGGGCCCTACTGACAGGGACTGAATATCTCCTATCCTTTTAAGGGATGAAATGGCCAAAAGGAAAATAGTTTTCAGGGTGAGGAACTTATCCGAAACCTCCTCCAAAGGTTCGAACGGAGGTCCGGACAAGCCCCTCAAAACAATGGCCAAGTCCCATGCCGGGACCCTCGAGTGCATAACTGGCCTCAACCTTAATGTGCCACGAAGGAAGCGTGTAATTAGAGGGTGTCTTCCCAAAGACACTCCACTGCAAGGGACGTGGACAGCGCCCAAGGCCGCCACGTACACCTTAAGTGTGGAGGGGGTCAACCCTGCAGAGAACCTCTCCTGCAGGAACTCCAGCACTGTACCAACCGGGCAGTTAACTGGATCCCACTGGCGTTCTCTGCACCAAGCTGAGAAAAGTCTCCATCTCAAAGCGTACAGCTTCCTCGTGGACGGAGCTCTGGAGTGTAGGATGGTCTCTACGACCTCGGCCGAGAGACCCTCCTCTATGAGCCTAGCCCCCTCAGAGGCCAGGCCCACAGTTTCCACATCTCCGGGCGTGGGTGCAGGAATCTCCCGCCCGCCTGAGAGAGTAGATCCCTCCTGGTCGGAATCTCCATCGGAGAGCCTTCCAGGAGAGATATCAGGTCCGAAAACCATACTCGGGTCGGCCAGTTCGGGGCCACTAGGAGTACCTGGGCCCCGTCCCGGCGTACCCTCTCCAGAACTCCTGGAAGCAGAACAATCGGGGGGAAGGCGTACAGAGGCAGCCTCGGCCACTCCTGTACCATGGCATCCAGCCCCAGCGGAGCCGGATGGGTCAGAGAAAACCACCGCGGGCAGTGAGAGTTCTCCGCCGAAGCGAACAGGTCTATCTCTGCTTTCCCATAAACCTTCCATAGGAGCTCCACCACCTCTGGGTGGAGTCTCCATTCCCCGGGCCTCGGCCCCTGTCTCGACAGGCTGTCTGCTTCCTGGTTTAGGGCCCCCGGGATATATACTGCCTTGATTGACAGCAATTTCCCTTGGGCCCACAGGAGGATCCGATGTGCCAATTTGTCCAACGGACGAGACCTCAGACCCCCCTGGTGATTTATATAGGCCACCACGGACGTGTTGTCTGTTCTGACTAGTACGTGGTGGCCCCTGAGGTCGGGCAGGAACTGTTTCACTGCAAGAAACACTGCGAGCATCTCTAGCCGATTTATGTGCCAGTGCCGCTGATGTTCCTGCCATAGACCCTGGGATGAGCGACCACTCATGGTCGCCCCCCAGCCCGTGAGGGAGGCGTCTGTCGTTAGCGTTACGCGACGAACATGAGCCCCCAACACGGGACCCTGAGATAAAAACCCCGGGTTTTTCCACATGACCAGAGCACGTAGGCATCGCCGCGTGACTTTGATCGTGCGGAGCGGATTTCCCCTCGGGGAGAACCCCTGTGTTTTGAGCCACCACTGCAGTGGCCTCATGTACAGTAGGCCAAGAGGTATCACGTTGGACGCTGCTGCCATGAGACCTAACAGTTTCTGGAACTGTTTCACAGTGACGGCTCGGCCTAGCTTCTGTTCTTTGGCGGCTGCCAGGATCGACGCTATGCGTGTTGGCGATAATTGCGCCCGCATAATTATCGAGTCCCAGTTCACACCTAGAAAAGTGGTTCTCTGAGCCGGAGAAAGCACACTCTTCTTGGCGTTCAGCCTCAACCCCAGCTTCGCCATATGGGCGAGAACAGCATCTCGATGCTGAACCGCCATCTGCTCTGTATTCGCTAGAATCAGCCAGTCGTCGATGTAGTTCAGTATGCGGATGCCCTGAAGACGCAGCGGCGCCAGAGCTGCATCCACACACTTGGTGAACGTGCGGGGTGACAGTGCTAGACCGAAGGGAAGTACACGATATTGGTATGCCTCTCCCCCAAAGGCAAACCTCAGGAACTTCCTGTGATGTGGACGGATGGAGACATGAAAATACGCATCTTTGAGGTCTATGGTGACAAACCAATCCTCCGATCTGACCTGCGCTACAATCTGTCTGAGTGTAAGCATCTTGAATTTGAGCTTGGCCACCGAGCGATTCAATAGCCGCAGATCTAATATCGGGCGTAAGCCCCCGTCCTTCTTCGGCACGATGAAGTAACGGCTGTAAAAGCCCGACTCCCTGCTGGGAGGGGAAACCCTCTCTATAGCCCCTTTTTGCAGGAGTGTCTCTACTTCCTGTGCCATTACCAGAGCCTGCTCCGGGCCCACCACTGTGGGTAGGACACCGCAGAAAGGAGGTGGCCGACTTCTGAATTGTATGGCATACCCCTTTTCTACTATCTGCAGGACCCACTGAGATATATTTGATAGACGTTTCCATTCGTCTAGAAAATCTACTAAGGGAACCAGCCTCTCGAGACTGGCCTCTGGTGTATTTTGAGCAACAAGCACAGTGCCCTGAAGCGGCGGACCGGCAGGGAACAACTGACTTGACTGCTCGGGGACCCCCCGAAGGGGGTGCGGACCACCCTCGGGTGGCCCGCGGAGACCGACTGCGCCCCGGCATTGCGGCAGGGTTGGCAGCGCGGCCCCCCGAGGGTGCCGTAGGGAAACGGGTACCGTAGGCAGGGGTAAGCACCGTTTCCCTACGGGGGGAACCACCCTCAGCGTCCTGACGCTTCTGGCGTCAGGAACGCTTCGACGAGGCCTTCTTGGCGATCAGGACTGTCCGCAGATCAGCCCTGCCCCTCGAAGGCCTCGTCTGAGAGCGCCGCCCCTGGTCCCCGCGCTGAGGGGGAGCCCGAGCGGCGACGCTCTGTTTCTGTTGTGCCCTGTGAGCTGAGCTCGTACTCGGCTTGGGCTGCCTGATGTCAGCGGCAGCCCCAGGGACCTGGACTCGGAGAGGGAGAAACTGCTTCAGCGCCGCAGCTTGTTTCTTTGACTCCTGGAACCTCTCGGTGACAGTGTGTACTGCGTCACCGAAGAGGCCACCAGGAGACAGCGGCGCGTCGAGCAGAAAGCTCTTCTCCCTCTCTTTGATTTCGGTGGGGTTGAGCCATAAATGTCTCTCCGTAGCCACCAATGCTGCCATCGAGCGGCCAACACATCTGGCCGTCTCTTTGGTGGCCCGGAGAGTTATATCAGCTGCTGTTCTGAGCTCATTTATGACATCACCCCCCACTTCATCGCGTCCATCTAGGTCCCTAAGCAGGTCAGCCTGATACGCCTGCATAATTGCCATGGTGTGAAGGCATGCAGCAGCCTGACCTGCAGCCGAGTACGCTTTGCCCACCAGCGCCGACGTTGTTTTCAATGGTCTGGTGGGCAAAGTCGGGGCCTTTAGGGACGATGCCGAGGAAGGCGAGAGATGGCTCGCAAGCGTCTCTTCTACCTTTGGCATCGCCCCATAACCGTAGTGTTTCAGCCCCATGATGTTACTATAGACCGTAGTCTGAGGGCTGAACACACGGTAGGATGCCGGTCTCTTCCATGATGTTGCCACCTCGGTGTGCAAATCATGGAAGAATGGCAGGCCCCGCCGCTGAGGTTCTGAAGCGCGAGCGGGCAGGAATCTTTCGTCTAATTTACTAGAACGTCTCTTTCCTGCCTCAGATCTTTCTACGGGCCAGTCGATGTTTAATCTGGCCACGGCTCGCGTTAGAACCTCAACGAGCTCATCACTCGCAGGGGACTGAAGTGGCGAATCTTCAGTCGCGATGCTCTCAACGTCCACCTCCTCGGAGCTGGATAGTTGGAGCACCGGCGGCTCTCTCGGGGGGGAAGAAACCGCAATGCGTGCTTCCAAGCCCCGAGAAGAACCGCTGGATGGAGCGGGTGAGGGCAGAGATAAGGCAGCGCCCGTCTCAAACCCCTCCGCAACATCCAATTGTGAACCCCACGACTGCAGCCTCCGCTCTGCCTCGGCAGCAGCGGGACCAGAGCCGCGGGGAACACGAGCCGAGGCACCCTCCTCGAAGAGTGCCCGGCGGGAGCGCAGCGTTCTCAGTGGCATACGCTCACAGTGCTCGCAAGCAGCCCCCTCGAGGGCTGCCTGGGCATGCTGCGCTCCCAAGCAGGCAACACAAAGAGAGTGTGTATCCCCACTCGTGATGTAGCGTGGGCAGGGATGAACACACCTCTTAAAGTTACTGCTTTCGCTCGCCATTTCTCTATCTATTTTATTTTCTCTTTTTTGTGAAATATATATGAAATATTTAACAAAGGGTGGAAAAACTCTTTCAATAGACAGACAAAAACACCAAATAGACAGACAGGTTCACACAGATCGCTTACTGAAGGCACAGAAGCTAGTTCCTGTTTGTTTTCACGGACGTTATATAGCTTCCGGTCGATGACGTCATCACGCCGACGATCGATCTTTTTTCCGATGGAATGGTTCTACAGGCGCTTCACGACGCATTAACGCAGAGGCGTTCTCACAGCGTTTCGACGCAGCTCGAGTTCCCCGAAAGGGAACTAGAGTTAGGTATATGCTTTTTGCCCAAGGGTAGCAAAAGTTCACCCCTGAATTGGATGTTGCTTTGTTGATCAAATCTTGAGATTCATACTGTCTCAGACTGGTGCAGTTGTTTCTTTCAAGGTGTAGTTGCTTACTACTACTTACTACTTACTATCTACAAAGTCACAAACATAATTTTGGCTTTGCTATAGATATTTTAAAGGCATGGCTCTCATGAAAATGAAAATTCTGTAATCATTTATTTATGTCCTTCTAAATCTATATGACTTTCTTAATCATGAACAGAAAAAAGTGGGTTGAAGTCAGAAATCAGTAGGCTAGTAGTTGCAAAGCAGTTGACTCAACAGAACGAATCATTCATAAATTAGACATTATTACTTCTTTGATCAACTTTTATGGTGCCTTTTTTAGTCAAGCTGGAGCATAAAAGATTTCATCCATTTAAAGTGGGCATTAAACGGAAGTTGCAGTAGTTTTTTCTTCCCTATTAAAGGCTTTTGTTCCTAAATGGCGGAAGTACCTGTTTTTTGCTGTGTTCGCACCGCAGGAAGTGGGGACAATTTTAGTTCTAGGAACGCCTTTTGGGGGAAACTAAATTAGCTCCTTCTTCAGAGTAGAGTCTAACCCATCAGAATAGGAACTACCAGTGACATAAATGTACGCTGATTGGCCAAACTTACGTGAAACATCAGCACCCACCATTTTTAAAAAGATCTGTGTACACACACACAGACTAAGCCTATATATTTACTCCACAAACTAACTCTCCAGACATGGAAAATAGTGATAGATGGACCTCTCAACCTTTACACTTTAATTCAACGCAACTTTGAGGAGACCAAGCAAAACATGATTATGCATTTCTGCTACTGACATTGGACATCAATCCCCCCTTAGGGTGCGTTCACACTTGTAGTTCGGTTCGTTTGGTTCGTTTGGTCCGGACCAAAAAACAAAAACAAAACATATAGTCCTGGTCCGCTTAGCGTTCACACGGGCATTTTTAAGAGCGAACCTAAAGTTACCGAACCAAAGGCACAGGGAGACGCTCACAACCTGATTGGTCGGCTTATATGACGTAGGAGCTCGTTTACCGAACATTCAAAACAATACTGTGTGCGGATTACACACGCGATCATTTTATGCGTGTAACACATATGGCATTATTTTTTACCAGAGAACTCATGAAGAGCTCATGAAATGTTCAAAACATTCAAAACAACGCTGTGTGCTGGATTAAACGCGATCATTTTATGCGTGTAACACATATGGCATTATTTTTTACCAGAGAACTCATGAAGGGCTCATGAAATTTTCAAAACAACGCTGTGTGCTGGATTAAACGCGATCATTTTATGCGTGTACATGTGGCATTATTTTTACCCGCTGAGAACTCATGAAGAGCTCATAAAATGTTCAAAACATTCAAAACAGCAGCAGGATATCCTCCGTTGTGCAGAAAAGAGACCGGCGACTCTTATGCAAAAGAGACGGCCGTTCTGTCGTCTGTACCTGCTAATAATGGGCAACACAGGAACTTTGATGAGAAGAGCCAGGTATGCTTTTTGTGTGATTTTTCTAGCATTTTCGAAACATGCTCGTCTGACCAAATATTGATTAGGCACTTCGTTGCTCCACGTTTGCCCTCTAACGTTAAAGTTACTCATTTTGGATACACCGATCTTTCCGCGTCGTCAAATCAGCTGCATTATGCGTCGCATCTTGTGACATTATACGTCCGGTTTTTGGTCCGTTTACATGTCTTTGGTCCGTGTTGCGTTTATATATCAATCGAACCGCACCAGAGTTCGTTTGGAAGCGGACCGAGACCCATCTTTTTAGCGGTCTCGGTCTGCTTGTTTAGTGCGCACCAGGGTTCGGATGGCAGCGTTCACATATGTTCAAATGAACCGCACTAACCGAGCAACCGCACCAGGGTTCGTTTTACTCGAACCAAACATGACAAGTGTGAACGCACCCTTAATGTTATGAAGCAATGAGAACAACTGATACATGTGTAACGGAGGCCAGCTAGTAGTCACTGTGCAAGTAAACCTCACTCCTCTGTCCTCAAGAGACGGTCTAGCGACTGATGCTAGAGGTTGCGGCCTTTAGCCTTCTTGTTAGAGCATCCGACTCTCATGCTGGCGGACCTGGGTTCGAGTCCCGCATGGAACGGGCGGTTTGAACAGGAGGGGTTACACATTCATTGTGGTGCTTACATGAATCGGGTAGGAGAGTGTCACGGAAGAGAAGAGATAGTTGAATAAAGTCGTTATTAAAGTTGAACCACTGTCGACACATGGACTATTTTAACAATGTCTTTACTACCTTTCTGGGCCTTGAAAGTGGCCATTGTGTTGCTGTCTATATGGAGTCAGAAAGCTCTCGTATTTCATCAAAAATGTCTTAATTTGTGTTCTGAAGATGAACAAAGGTCTTACGGGTTTGGAACGACACGAGGGTGAGTAATTAAGAACAGATTTGTTTTTCATTTTTGGGTGAACTAACCTTTTCATGCTATCACGCTTTCATGCTATCAGAACCTCCGCTATCATTCGCCAGCATTCATCTTTTTTTCACTCCCTCAAGGAAACATAATAAAGGCTGAAGTATTGTTGCTATAGCTCCATGAGCCTGTCCTCCATTGCATAATTCGACCTAGCAGCACCAATGCCATTTCATTGTCTGCAACTATTCCCTTAATTAATTTTCTAAATGGGAATGGGTTTAATTTTCTAGGGATGTTTCAAACAAATTTTCCATGAGAAGTACACCTCCAATACAAATAGAAACACTGACTCCCTGCCTTTTGCCAATATTAACATGCAAAATGAGCAGGAGAAATTCAAAGGCACTATTGTTTCATGCTCCATTTTTCTTCTTTTTTTTCTTTCTTACAGTAACTAACTTTTTCTTTTAGAAAAACACAACAGCAGAGTCCAAGGCATGTGGAGATGCTACCTTTTCTCCAAGCAAGCAAGGCCCACCCACAATGCTTTGACATGGAAGCTTCTGCCACCATTAATGGAGACAGATATGTTACATTCTGAAGTATTTAGCTCAGCCCACCTGCTCTAACTAAGAAAATAAAGCTTGGGAGAATTTTCTTCTCTGGATAAATGGGCCAGTGAAGACTTAATGTATTATTTGTGTTTAAAAAAAAAAAAAAAACGCTACATTTTCACCATGATTCTACTGTAAATTAATAGTGGGCTGGTCGAATAGCATCCTCCTTATGTTGTTAAAACCATTTATTATCAGGGGTCTGATCTGGTTGCCTTTCGGCTGTTATTCTAACAGTCTATCTCTGCTAGTAGCAGTTGTGTTCAGCTTTGAATGTGAACCATTAAGCATAAGTATCTTGGTAATTTAGTAATACAATTACATTATAAGTGATTCTTACTGAGAGAACTGAAAACAGACCTCACAGTGGTTCACAAGTTATGTGCAGATTTCATGATTAAATCATTTTTTTCTTTTTCTAATGTGCTCTGATATTTGGCTCACATGCAAATGCAATCTGAGCAGATTCTCATTACTAACATTATTCACTCAGGTCCTTATTTTGAATGAGGTTAATTAAATTTCTTTCTGTGAATACCAAGCGTCCCTCTACGTTTTAATTGGTGAGTCATTTCTTCCAGGTGGGGGTTCAGGTTTAGCCATTTGAAAACCGGATAAGGGATGTTTCATTAGAGGCTTATAGCGATGAGTCAAACCGAATAGTAGGGGGTGTATCAATATGACCATTGTTGCAGAGGGCGTTGCAGCACCGAATGGAGTCTGTGACCCTAGTGCTGGATTTCACACCCCCTCCAGAGCGTTCACACACAGCTTGGCATCTTAGCAACTGTACCAGGAGATTGAGAGCATGTCAAATGGCTCTTATCTTCTGAGAATCTGAGACAAATAATAAGGTATCTTGCTGCCTCTGCAGTGGTTTCATTAACATTTGTTTGACTTCGCTGGGATCTCTCCACTGCATCAAATCTTCATTTTTATGCTTGTTGATTCTGAGGTCTACCATTGAAAACACACTTAAGTAATCATTATGGTTTTGCTCGTTTGTTTGGATTTTTAATGTGATCTATTTTCATATTCATAAGATTGATAAAGGATAATCCTAAATGAAATGTCTACTTGCATTGGCTGTGTGAGGAAAAATCTGAAATTGTCTATGCTATAAAATGTAATATGAGTCGTCATACAAGCAAAAGAGAGCCCTGCTTTGAGATTCAGTGTTCAAGTATTCGTGTTATTGTTTTTTTAAGGAATAATTAGTCAGAGAATGACACATGAACAAAATAAATGTATAACCATAAAAGCTGCCACAAAGACTATTTACATAGGGAGGGGTTATTGGCTACAACAGTGTTTTAATTCACTTATTGGTTCTCAAAATTGATATGTGTTGTTTTTTTCACCAATGAATGAACAAGTGAAGGACATGTTTCACCCCGTACTTGACACCGTTATACATATTTAGACTGTTTTGAAAGACAGGCAGACAGAAAGTCAGGCAGCTTTGTCTGCCAAAAGGCCTTGGGTCTACGTTTATACTTATTTTCATTTTCCAACAGAAATATACACCTTGAATGTCTGCTATGTTTGCAGTTCTTCTTGGAAATCATCCATCCTTATTTTTCATGTGCCTAATTTACAAATGTTGTCTCACTCCCTTTATTTGTCACTCCATAGGCTACAGAGATAAAACTAGCTTGCAACAACAACAAAAAGTGCATTAAAGGGTATGTCCACCAAAAAAACAAAAACAAAATTCTGTCATCATTTACTAACCTAGCCTAGAAATCTAGACGCACCCTAGCGGCAGCAAATTTAATTTGACCGCAAGTGTCGTCTAGGAACTCTCAATACCATTCTGAGCTGTGTTCCTAAAAATCTGGACGGCCCAATCACATCATGTATAGAGTCGGTGGGCGGGGCCATAATGACGACGGCCGAGTTGTGTTTGTGTGCTTCTAGTAAACACAGAAACTGGCAAATAGCGGCGGTCTTTCGAATCAGCTTTGACCGCGACTTTGGAAGACTTGGAGTTAAGCTTTTCTCTGAGAAAAGAACAAAGAATGGCACTGAAGTCATTCTTAACCTGATAACCGTCACGAGGACGAGGACGCACTGAAGGTCTCTTTGTTTAAATTAGCTCAAAATTACTATCAGATGTAAGTAATTACCTTGACAAACTATACATCATTAAAAAGATCTAAGACTAAAGTTTAATTTTTTTACCTCTGTTTTATTCTCAAAGTCTTATAGTGACCGTAATGTGTTAATATGTTCCAGGAGTTATGAATATGATCTTGGGCGTCGCTACCTTTTGATTGTAATATGCGCGTCATTTGCTCCCATTCATAAAAAAATCCTCCTTGGTCGTCATTAAGACACTCGACAAAACAACTTCCCTCAGGGCTTTTACTTCAAAAGTGTGCAGATGTGGAGAAATATTGATAGATTCTCACACGTTTGAGTCAAATTTCTATACAGAGAAGTATTATTTATTCAATCTTTATCCAAAATCCGCGGATGTGTGATTATGAGCGCAGTAGGCTGTGATATGCTGTGTTTTCAATTCATTCTGGCAGCCGGAGGGCGCTGGAAAGCTGTACTACTGAAAATTCACCCCATGGGGAACACATGAAGAACAGACACACCATGTGACATTCAGGAAGTATCTGACATATGGACATATCCACACAGCTCCCTGGGATCGTCAGATCGCTATTTTATGCAGATAAACACGTTTTAAGACAATAAACACACAATCGCGGCAATATATGGTTGGTCTGTGTTCTTTATGCCATGTTGGGTGGTTTCATAATAGATGATATTTATAATGCAATGCTATTCCACATAGCTTTTAGCATTGTATATTTTCTGTCAGATTTTTTGACCCGAAGCTATATGAGATCACATATTGTTATATAAAACACTCTACATATAAAATATAAAGTGATATGAAGCAAGTTTTGAATAAAACATGATTTTAATCGTATAAATTGTTGTTTTGCTGGTGTGCTAAGCTAACATGCTAGCTTGCCCTAGATGCACCTGCCATTGAGTAAATACTTTATTTTTATGAACATTTTCTAAATGTTAAACTACTGAAATGCTTATTTGGACGAAATGCATTCAATAGAGTCTCAGTGAGGGTAAAGTGAGAGGTTTGATTTAGAAATGAGGTTTGAATAGAACAGTTTGAATAGAGAATCGTTAGTAATTATAATGCAGACAAAAGAATAATAATTGGAGCCATAACCAGTCCGTAGAAGTGTGAATGCCGGGGAGACAAACTGAATGGGGCAGTTTGCACCTCTAAACAATAGAGGCAATACAGCGACTGAAAGCTGAGAAGATGTGGCAATAAACATCAGTTGATATTTCAGCGATATCTCAAAATAAAATCACATGAAACGATCTTGTAAAACGTTTAATAAAATTCAGAGTTTTAGACTGATCATCTTCAGATCTGAAATATAACATGGTCAGACTTGTGGCTTTAGCTGTAGTGCATTTCTAGATTTCTCCAAGGCCCACTTCAATTTTATTTTCATAAAGATATATCATACAAATAAATTTCTAATAACTTTACAAAACTTTGAAGCTTATTATAGCTTTTTTTTATTATAAAAAATATTATCATTTTGACTTTACAGTAAACTGCCAGGTGTCTGCTTTCAAATGAGACCATAATTATGCTTTTAGTGCAAAGGATTCACAAACTGTATTTGTTTTAGTCTGAGTATACATTTCTTAGGATTTTTTCAAAATTTAGAAATCAGCTTAACAGGTTAAAAAGGGAAGATGTGTTCGTAGTTTAGCCGACCGGATACGGTGAATGTTTAATCAGTCAGCGAGCTCTGCTTCACCTTCGTTGCTCTGGTTGGTGTAGCGCTATCCTATCGCGTGCAGAAGGAGTTTGAAAGACAACCGTTTATCCCGCCCCTCAGATTGAGCCCTGTCTATGGTGAGTTTCCAGACCAAACATCTTGATGTGGGTCTGGCTTGTCAGGCTATTACTAACCCTTATGTTGTTCCAAATCTGACAATATTTCTTCAGTGAAATTTAGCAATTATCATTTATTTAAAAAAAAAAATGTGTACATGTAATGGAAGTTAATTCTTGGATGAATGGTTACCAACACATTTTCTTTTTGTGTTCCACTGAAGAGAAAAAGTCATACAGGTTTGGAAAGGTGCCCAAATAGTTATCCTCATCCCGGAGATCTTTGCTGAATCGTTTCCAGACTCGGGTTGACCATTTGGGCAGCACATAATTGTTTTTAGCAGATTCTTTCAGTAAAACAATAGGGTTCTTCATAACCAAGAGAACAAAACTGCACTAAATGAAGTGGATATTAAGGCACAATCAAATTACACTCAACCTATAAATGCATCCTAGATTTTGTCAGTGATGAAGACGATCTTTATGAAGTTCAACATCTGCACGTGCATAAGGCCTCTATACTGCAAAAAAGCATTTTCCACAAAAAAAGCATCTTAGTAGTACACACACTTGAATGACAGTATGGCTTGACATTAAATATAAGCTACTATGGTAGTGCCATGGTATTCTTTTATTTGAGTTCCAGTTTAATATGAAATACAATAGCGATGTATTATATCAGAGTACCATAGTACTCTCATTTGATACCATTACTGTACCATGATACTGGCCCAAGCTACTTTAAAAGATGAAATAATGAATATTAAGATTATTATAGATTTTTTTTTTAGAAATATCTTGATTAGAGAAGATTAATTAGTTAGCGAAGATATGCTGGAATGGACTCATGCATTCTCTCTGTTCTTGTTTAAGAGGATAAGAAATTGCTCTTGAGGAAGATTAGAGCTGGCTTACACGCATGCCTACCTCAGTAATTACAGCTAATGGGTCTGTCAATCAAGACAAGGACTGTTAATATAAAAGCTTGGTTTCTCTATGTACAGTATTTATTTATTTATTTATTTATTTATTTATTTCTCCTACCAGTTCTTGGCAGTTTTCATATACCCGGTTTTTCTGTTCAGAGTTTATATAGCACTTTCACAATTGGCTCCAAATCAGCTTTGACAATAACATTTTTTCACAAGGGAAAAATCTCTGGTTTAGCGAGATCAGGAAGAAACCTTGAGTGGAACCAAATTTCAATTGAGCTTGCACATATTTAATCAATTTTTTAAAGGCCAGATACAAACTTGCTATAGAATATAAACTGCAAATATAACAATCGCTGGTTTAGCATCAACCCTGAACAACTTAATGTTTGTCGGACGGCTTTCTCAGAGGACCTGAACTAGAAAAACTTATTGAGTGTAAAAAGATACTTTGTTTATAGAAGACCATTTAGAGCTTTATATTTTAGGAATGGTGTTTTAGAATAGATTTGAAACCCAACAGGTGTCCAGGTGATGAAATGGGTTTGACATGCTCAGCTTTTCTCTTGTATTTTAAACCAACTGAAGCGTTTTTGGAAAGCGAAGGGGCATAGCCAATGGCGTATTAAAATAATCTAGTCTTTAATTTCCCCTTCCATTGTTCTCCTGATTTCGAAAAGAAATGCAAAATTTACTTTCATCAGAGAACAACTTTGGACCACTCAGCGGTCCTTTTTGTCTTTATCCCAGGTGAAATACTTCTGATGCTGTTTGTTGTTTAAGAGTGGCTTGACACAAGGATAGATCTTGAGACAAGGATCTGAAACCCATGTCTTAGGTAGTGGTTCTTGAAGCACTGACTCCTGCTGCAGTCCACTCTTTGTGAATCTCCCCGACATTTTTGAATAGGTTTTGTTTCACAATTCTCTCCAGGGTGCGGTTATCCCTATTGCTTGTACACTTTTTTCTACCACATCTTTTCCTTCCCTTCGCTTCTCTATTAATGTGCTCAAACACAGAGCTCTGTGAACAGCAAGCCTCTTTTGCAATGACCTTTTGTTTCTTGCCCTCCTTGTGCAAGGTGTCAATGGTCGTCTTTTGGACAACTGTCAAGTCAGCAGTCTTCCTCCTGACTGTGTAGCCTACAGAACTAGACTGAGAAACCATTTAAAGGCCTTTGCAGGTGTATTGAGTTAATTAGCTGATTAGAGTGTGGAACCAGGTGTCTTCAATATTGAACCCTTTTTTACAATATTCAAATTTTCTGAGATACTGAAATTGGGTAATCCTTAGTTATTAACACTATTGTTTAGGTTTAGGGTAAGAAGGTAAGTGATACATTATTATTATTATTAATATAATTTTTTATTATTATTATCATCATCATCAGATGCAATAGAGCATTATCCACTTGGAGCCACTCAACGGACATTTCACTTTTGAACTACCATGATACTGTAATAAAACTTAGCCATATTCATGTTTATCTTTTTCAGATTAGCATCACTCACTTTAAAAGTGTCATGAAATGTAAAAGAAGCAGCATAATATAATTTTGCGGAAATGTTGCCACATATTTCAGATAAGCCTGCGTTGCTAAAGTGACATAACTGATGGCAACACATTCTCACACCCAACTCGTCACATATGGACGCTTGACCCGGACCCCTTGTCGTCACTTTTTAACGAACTGGGCGTACCTTTATCGTCAATTTTCGACGCGCTGGGTGCTCCATTCATTACACTGATAAACCTTTGGTGTCATAAACAGACGCATTTAATTATTTGCGTTTATAAAAGCAGACATGATTTTATTAATATTTAAAGGCTACTTTTATATTTTGGAGCAACTAACTCCACTCCTACCCTAAACGTACCCATATCTAAACAATATAAAACACATAACAGGCAAATAAATGTACAGTCACAAGTATTTATTGCAAAAACGGACCAAAACAGTATAAAAGTATTAACTCATGTTGCATTCCAAGTCTTCTGAAGTCATACGATGTCTTCATGTCAAGAACAGAGTTGATCTTGATGTTTTAATCGCTGAAATGATGATCCCGCTGCCCCGTGAACGGACTCATTCATATCTCATTCAAATAATTCAAAAGACTCCTGAGCATGATGCAGTCGGTCACAAGACACACGAGAGCCAATGACATTTTACAATCAATGCTTACGTAATGACGCAATTGGTCACAAGACATACGAGAGCCAATGCAATTTCACTATGAAATCTCACGTAACGGGCGGCAATATTTGAAATTTGATGTGTTCATGATCTTCGGCGGATGGAGATGCTGATCGCTTTTGGGGATTTTCTTCATACAAATCAATCGTTTGGGCTCGGAAAACTTGGATTATTTAACTTTTTGAATAACTCGTGGATGCAGACGTTTGTTATATCCTGTGTTTTATATCATGTTCACACAAATGGGTAGGTTTAGGGATGGGTTACATGTTAAGCATGTCTAAATAGCGTAAATAAAATAAATGTAAATAAAATTATGCTTGCTGATTAAATGGAAAAACACACTCCAACATGTCATAATGGCAAAATCATAAACTAATACAATTTCACCATGACGATAACATTCCCAATACCCAGTGCGTCTGTGTATGACGCCAAAGGTTTCTCACTGAAATGAATGGAACACCCAGCGCCTCGAAACATGACGCCTTGGGGTACCTTTTGCCTCTTAATTGTGACGCGGAAGGCACTTGACCATGCTTCAGAGTTCTATAGAAGTCTATCGGACTACCCTGCACGTCCAAAATTGACGATAAAGGTACGCCCAGTTTGTTGACGACAAGGGGTCCGGGTCAAGCGTCCATATGTGACGAGTTGGGTGTGAGAATGTGTTGCTGATGGAGATGTAAGGTGCATTGCGCACAGACCCAACTTATGTATAATGAAATTTGTTGTCTATTATTTTCATTGTCAATTAACAATTTTATAGAGTTTTTGCAGCCATATTAAAATCATAGAATGTCTCAGTCCCTTTTATTTCTAGGGAGCTCCTATTGCCGGAAAATATGTAATTGCGGTTGTAGAACAGAACAAGAAAATGTGAACAGAGAAAGAAAATGCCCTCTGAATGTGAAGGGTAATTTTTAGCAGCCCTGTATATTTTCACAAAGCCAACTAACTCATGTAACATATCGCTGTGCTGTGGCTATGAGCGCATGAACATTTTTCATCTGAACATTAGCAGGCCAAAGTACACAAGACAATTACACTGCGTTCAGTCTCTTTAGCTGTATACACAGAAAGTAAGAGGTTGAACATTTTCCACCCTTTAGAACACTCCCATCCTCCCGGTGTCAACTGAAAAGCAAAATCATCTGTCCTTTTTTCCTGTTAAAAAAAAAGTCTCTTCCTTGTTTTTCTTACAGAATGTGAAAACTCTAGGAAGAGATTAAGGAGACAGAAAATGACACAGGATGTGATTAGAAAAGATCTCCCGTTTATGATTTTGTATTAAAAGTGTGCCAAATATTTTCTCCATGGAAGGAATGTTGTTCTAACCAGTTCCATGTGAATGGTCTGGAGGGGAATGCAGTCCAATGGTTGGGCCATGGATTAGGTTTTAAAATGACTGGGAAAGAAGTATGTAGAATGAGGGAAAACATTACGGCTTTGTGTGTTATTTAGAGGTGTTTAAGTTTAAAAGATTTAAAATTATTGTATAGAAATGTCAGCAGTGAAAGAATACGACCTGGTATCCTGCCTTATCCAAGGTCAAAATCCTTGTCTTTATTTGTACTTGTAAATTCTTAGAAGTGCCATTCAAGTTCATTCGAAAGAGTTTAGCCAAAATGTCTTGCATAATAGTTTGAATGGTATGAAAATCATTCTTTCAAGTCAAGGATATTGCTTACTTTACAAGTTATGTACACAGCCAGATGAGCAGAGTGCAGATAGATGCAGATGCAGATGCAAGTGTTTGTTTGTGCTGGCATTTGGCTGTGTTAAATCCCTGTTCCTGGTTTTTATGGCTCTTGACATCAAAAAGACAACACAATCTCCTATATATCTGCATGCCTTGCATAGGAGGTATGATAATAGCTACAGTCTGTCAATTGGGCAAAGAATTAATGTTTTTTTTTTACATTCGGACAAAGAATTAGGACTGCCAACCCTTTGGACAGGGCAAAACAGAAATGTTGCCACATAAGAAAGCCGTAATGGCAAAAGCCTTTAAACAGCTTAATGTTTTTGGATTTGGTTTGGAAGTCCAACAGTACAAACCGTGCAATAGCTCACAGGAGCTTTTACCTTTTTGGCCCACTTCATGACATGGATGTGTACCATTCAGAATCCAATCGAGAATGGCTTTTAAATTCAATGTGACTTTGAACTGGAGCAAAATGGATGCTATTTGATTTTGAAAAATAAAACTTTGCTTTGATGCTAGAGCTTTCGGTGGGGACTTTTGATGCCATCATTTGGTTCAGTTGGTGGGTGTCAAAGTGCTTTCCAAACTCCATCAGAATTCCAGTCAGTGAAAGGAAACCTTGAGTTGTAAATGCATCCTATTTACAGAAGTGAACCGCTATTCATGACGTGTCATACTGTTTAATTTGAATGCTCCCGATCACATTCATTATTGTATAAAGCATTTGCCATAGAAGCTTGTCTCTGAATAAAGGTCTTTGAAAAGCAGCTTGCATTCTTTGCATCTCTTGCAATGGATCCACTGCCATGTGTATGTAAAGTTCCATTCTTAAATGAATTCTAAATGGTACACTTTCCTGTCATCAATCAGGCAAAGTAAGCTAATGTCCAATGTTAAAACAGTGTTGGACTTCAAAGGAAAGCCATTCTGCTTTTTTTTAAAGGAATTACAGGAATTTTCACCCAAAAATGGAAATTCTGTCATCATTTACTGGTATTGGCATTTCAAACCTGCATGACGTCTTTTTGTTCTAGAGAAAACAAAATAAGATATGTTTGGTAACCAAACAGTTAAAAGATAAAATGCTGAGACATTTCTAAAAAATATCTTATGTTATGTTCCAGGGAAGAAAGATTAGGTTTGGAACGACATGCAGGTGAGTAAATTACAAAGTGTAATAAAAAATAATAAAAAGTCAGTACTTGGAGGTTTTTGTATATTCAGTCACTGGACAAAATTGACAATTCATAAGGATAGTCAGCTGCAAAATATGCTCTGAATTTCATCTAATTTCCAAACTGAGGTTCTTTCAGGTTTGTCATATCCCATGCAGGTCTGGTCGGTTAACACTGATGCTCTGTCAATGAACAAAAATCATTTTGTTCATAAAAGAGTGCTTATAATGTTGACGGCCTGGTCATCATTGTGCCGCCTAATCAGTTGACCCTAGATCAACCTTCAATCAAATTGCCCCTGTGAAACCTTGCAAACTGACCCAATGCAAGTTTTTATTAGCTTTCAGTGAGTTCTTTCAAACTTTTCAATTAGAAATGGATCGTAAACCATTCACTAATGCCCGCAATGTGAAGATTTGGGTGCAAAGATCTGTTTAACTAGACGACAGTCCGCTCACAAATAAAATGTTTCTTTTCTTAAATACTAAACTTCAGATCCAGGGTAACATTTGTCTCTTCATTGAGACACCTAAGGAGTATTTGGACACCTCAGTCCTTCTCAATCTTTGACAGGGTTCCCACACATCCTGGCTATCTCAAAAAATTAATTACCAATTTTCCAGTCCTTGAAAACACATGGAAAATGAGCGAAAATACCCTGGAAAAATCTTCTTCTTTTAATGTTCTTTATTATTTATAGATAGTTTATTTATAGTTCTTTAAGAATTATTGATTAAGTCATTATTTACTCCTCCTGCAGGTGTTATTCTAGTAATAATAATCCTTATTTGTCACTACAGTTTTCTTTTGTGCATTATTATATAATATATCTTGTACATAACCCCTCCCCATACAGTGGGGATCACTTGAAGGCTTTCAATAGTACCGTTGCATATCAATATGCTGTGGCTTGCAAAGTGTCAGCTGGAAATTTTTCAACTCATATTATTCTCTCATGCTGTTACAGTGTTTTGACTGAACCTCTTCTACTTCTGCTGCATGAGATGAGAACACATTTTTATAATTTTCTGGGTCTTAAAAGAGTTTGCGCTTGTGATATATGTCCTTATTTCATGCAAAACACTTGCTGGATGCATTTAAATCTGCTCTAAGTGTACATTTTTGTCACCCATCACACATGCACAGTTCAATAAGCCAATCAATAACGTTAATCAGTTTACATGCCGTGCAAAATCGAGGTAAGAGGCAAAAAAACTACCTGTGTCGACCGGTGCTTAAGCCGTTTATGACATTACTTCGATAAAAGAAAACAGGTTACCAAGTTTACATGACCATGTTCATTGTCCGCTTATTAGGCATAATCGGAACGTGCATGTAAACGCACCCGCTGTCAGTGTAGTTAAATTAGCTGGTTTTATCTCTACTCCCAAACCGAATGAATCAAAACTGAATCTCCCTGACTTTTCCGGACCTATTTTTGATTAATTGAGACATCAAACATCAGATAATCTCAAGCAAACACTTGAGCTCATAAACGCGTGGCAATATAAAAGAGAACATACCAGAATTATACAATTCATCCATTCAGAAACATACAACATTGTCCCTTTATGATATTACAGGAATTAGGCAATGAAATATTAATATTTATTATTAATTATTATTTTGTTCTTCATAAAATAATAAAATACCAGTTCGGGTTTCCTCTTTCGGCTGTTGTTGCAGCTAACTGCACAACATATTGCATGCGTCGGTCGTAAAGATGGCGGCGCAAACGAATGCGCGTCGAACGAATTTCCGCAACTTTCCCATGATCGCTATGGCAACATAGAACAAGCCGGTAACTAACTTCAGGTTTACGTTAGATACTGCTTTCAGCTAAACGCTTGGTTGTATCAAGGGGGTAATCTAGCACTCGGAAAGCGTTCCACCCATAGGGGCGGCCATTGCTAACCAAGCCATCTGCTGTTAGCATCCCATTGACTCCCATTCATTTTTGCATCACATTGACAGTGAATAACTTTACATCTGAGGCGTTTAAAGATTAAATTTTTCCATGGTTTATTTCTAAAGAAATACGAGAATGCATAAAAAGCTCCATCACCTTGTATCTTACACTATCGCCCCGTAGAAGCTGTTTTTGTAAAAACATGCTAACGATTGCATCATAACCAACGTGACTCTGTCGCACAGTTGAGGAATTACCGTATAGACAGGAGGAGACGCTCAGAAACAATCTTTTACTGTCTATGAGGCAGTCGGGGGACGTGGAGACATCAAATCTGATAAAGTCAAGGGAGAAGAATGGGGAGAAGCCGATAGTGAGCCAAAAGCAACGGGACAAAACATTTAAACAACGTGATTCAGATTTCACTTTTCACAACTACTAGAAGACCTACAACTGTCAGACAGGTTGCTCACGTCACATTTACTTCGTCAAGCTCAGCCTGAGCCTGCGCAGTTTGCTCAGCCATCAGGAAGTGAGTGCTTCTAATTGACCTCACTTTCTGCCGTTGAAGTCTATAGGAACACTCGGTCCATTTCTTTTACTGTCTATGGGTTGTATTATCAGGACTCAGGAGTAGACTTTTACAACAACGCCTTAATGTTCATGCCTGTTAATGTCACCTGTTGCTACCAAAGTCACGTTGGATAGAGTTTAATTGTTAGCTCCTTGAACATTTTTTGTAAAGTCTTAATACTTTTGAAATGTATGATGTTATGTAATGATTAAAAGCCAATGTGATTGTGGTGTGACAGGCAGCGGGGCGAGGGACCGCGAGAGCGGGCCGGTGATTAACGTTCACGAGTGCCAGCTGCGTGGCACACCGGTCTCGTCTCGCGGCCATGTGACGGGAGCATATAAGGAGGAGCAAGAGCTGCGGAAGACGAGAGAGGACCAGGCCTGGATTTTCTCTCGTCTTCCGCAGCTCTTGCTCCTCCTTATATGCTCCCGTCACATGGCCGCGAGACGAGACCGGTGTGCCACGCAGCTGGCACTCGTGAACGTTAATCACCGGCCCGCTCTCGCGGTCCCTCGCCCCGCTGCCTGTCACACCACAGTGATATATTTTAAAAGTGGTTAAAAATAAGTAAAAATATGTTAGCTCATGCATTTTGGGGAAGAGGAAAAATGACTTTAGCTGGAAATGAAGAGTGCATTTAGGAACCATAAGTGACAACTATACGCTATGATTTATTTTGAGTTGGAAGGAGACAATTTACAGGGTAACAGTGGTTATTGTCATTTTGATTTATTTAATCACACAAAACGTATGACTCAGTATTTGCTGAAAGATGAAAAATAAGACAGTTTGGATTTTATTTTGAAGTCGTGTTTATTTCATAGTGAACATTGAGAGTTTGTGATGGAGGATTTAAATTGTGAATGTCTAATAAATCCTCTCGTCTCTGCTGAGCGAGATGAAAAACGGACACATCGTTTGCCCTGTCTCATTTATTTTTTACTGTTTCCAGTGAGATAATGTAAGCTGTTTACGTGGTGCCAGCAGGTACCTGTAACAGTTTATTGCAGTTAACCTGTAACTCGTTCATAACCAAGGAATAACTCCGGATTTGGGTGGAGCTCCGTTGGTTTGTGGTTGATGAAATGGTAAGAACAGACATCAACTCTCTTTGGTGGATTTTTTAGCTTTAGGGCTGCTAACCATTCTCGTGTTTTTGTCTCGTTGTTGGGCATTGAATGGAGTGCGTAGGGTGCTAGGCAACATGGCAAATGGGTCCGCTTATGTTGGAAGCAGGTCCCATTCATAAAATCCTTAAGTTTTCTCGTGTTGTTTGTACACCCAACAACAGCACACGTTGAGCCACAAGGAGCCATTGCTTAATCTGTCTGTCAGCAACATATGCAATCAGTTTCACTGGTTGGTACCGCCGCGAGTAACTGTTCTCTCTGTGTGCTAAACCGGAACTTAGATACCGTCAACAGGAAGTATCGAATGTCATGGCAACCCCCAATAAGACTTGCAGGACAGTTGTGGATATTAAAAGAAAACTTAGGATATATAGCATGTGTTGCATGAAATCATTCTGTGATATTTTTGCATATGTTTTATGCTAATTGCTATACTTATATGGATGAGCACAAGCAGGACTTTTTTTTTTTTTTTGGTGTGGTCCGAAAAAGAAAGCATACTGCATTAGTGCAACAGAGTGAACTTTAGGGTGAACTATTCCATTAACGTTAGTTGCAGAGTTTTGACACATGCGAGAAGTATTTTGCATTACACCTAAATTAAAACAAACTCTACAGGGTTTGTTTTTCATTCTGGAGGAAGGAATATATTACTTAAGGCCTTGAACTGTGTTCCTTGTCTTTTATTCCTGTCATAATGAAATTTGAAATGTCCTGGAAAGTGAGTGAAGAGTGGAAATCCTGTTTGAGTCTTGGTAGAGTCCTCTGTTCCGTGCATGGTTACTTGGCGCCAATAATGTTAGAAGTACATGCCACAGATAAGACTGGGTTAACAGTAAAGGATATCCTAAAACCATCAATCAGAATCTTAACCATTCTTATCTCCCGAAAATGTAGACACCAACATCAAAGAAAAGAATGAGCTTTTCATTTGGACTGCCACTATTTAAACCGTTTTTAGTAGCACTGTTTTGACTACTACTTAATTGTCTTGCTAATTACTCCTGGAGACAGGATTAATCAACAGTTTACTTTAACAATTAAGGTTCTTCATGCTACAGTATTTTGGCACTTCAAACCTGAAACCCGTTACGGTTGTGGTGGCCATAGTGTAACACTGCCAAATACTTTTGGAGAGAAAACCACCCTGACACAAACAAACACGGTCTACAAATGACTGTGTTTGTGGCTAGACAACAATTTAACAAAAATCTGGTGATTTCTGTGCGTCACAGATTTCATAACATGTAGTGTTGCATTATATGAGTTGTGACTACATGTTAATTCCAGTTACAGTCATAAGAGCATTTAAAGGGTTCGTTCACTCAAACATTTTAATTCTGTAATTAATTACTGTTAATATTTAATAATTCATTAATATTTTTAATTAATATTTTTATCAGATGAGCTCCCATCAGTATCTTGCTATGAAAGATAGGGATCATTACTGTTAATATCAACTTTTTTTTGTCAAACAGAATTTATTTATGTTAAAGCACTGTCAGAATTATTATTATTATTATTATTATTATTATTATTATTATTATTATTATTATTATTATTATTATTATTATTATTATTATTTTTCCTTTAGGGGTATAAAGGTCTTATCTTATCACACTTAGGCAATCCCCTCAAAGGGTTAGTTTACCCAAAAATGAAAATTCTGTCATTATTTGCTCACCATCATGTTGTTCCAAACCCATAAGACCTATGTTCATTTTCGGAAGACAAGTTAAGATATTTTTGATGAAATCCGAGCACTTTCTGACCCCTCCATAGACAGCTATTTAATGACCACTTTCAAGGCCCAGAAAGGTAGTAAAGACATCATTAAAATAGTCCTTCATTTTATGAAGTGATGAGAATACTGTTTGTGTGCAAAAACAAACAAAAATAACAACTTTTTTTAACAATTTCTTGCCGTCAATGTCAGTCTCTTACACGTTTTACATTGTAACCACAGTAGTGCTTCCGGGTTCTACGTCAGAATGTCGGTTCTGTATTGGTTGATGCTGTTCACATGAGCAATGCTGACACAGGAGCTGCCCAATAAAGAAGCAAAGCTTTGATAGCTTTTTTGCGCACAACAAGTATAATTGTTGCTTCATAAAATTGAGGTTGAACCACTGTAGTCACATGGATTATTTTAACGATGTCTTTATTATCTTCCTGGGCCTTGAAATTGGTCATTAGTGATAGTTCACTCAAAAATAAAAATGTGATGTTTACTTGCTCACCTCCAGGGCATCCAACATGTAGGTGTGTTCGCTTCTTCAACTCCAACTGTTGTCGTATAATAATGCATGTCAATGGGGGGTGTCACGACACATTGATGTCTTAAGACATGAAACGATCGGTTTGTGTGAGAAATTTATATCATCATTTATATCATTTTTTACCTCAAATACAACACAACTGTATGTACATCAGCCCTCCCCACACCATCACTGCCTGCAAGTGAGGTCAAATTAGGCGTAGAGATTGCGCAAGACATCACTTCCGCCACTTGTATCCCATTGAGATCCGCCATATCTTGTACATTTGACCTCACTTGCAGAAAATGATGGTGTGGTCGGCACCTTTGTACATAGTGTTGTATTTGAGGTAAAAAAATATATAAATACTGTTTGTTTCTATTATATAATATCTAACTTTATATAACATGTTTTCTATTATATAAATACCGATCATTTCGTGTCTTAAGACATTAATGTTTCGTTACGAGCCGCTGTGTTTAATATGGATTCGTATGCCTATGTGTTTTCTACTCTCATAGTGGTTCTCATATAAAAACACCCCATTATGCATTATATGGCAACGGTTGGAGGTAAAAATCTTCATTTATGCTCTTACGAAGCAAACACCCCTACGTATTGGAGGCCCTTGGGTAAGCAGATAAACGTCAAATTTTTATTTTTGGGTCAATGATCCCATTAAATTGCTGTCTATGGAGGGATCAGAAACGCTCGGATTTCATAAAAAAATATCTTAACTTGGGTTCCGAGCATGAACAAAGGTCTTTGGGTTTGGAACAAGATGAAGGCGAGTAATTAATGACAGAATTTTCATTTTTGGGTGAACTAATACTTTGAGAAAGTGACAAGCTAAAGGTTAAAAAAAAAACATTTTCAACATTTGTTAAATGTTGAAATGTTGAAAATCAACATTTTCTGTTTGACAAAAAAACATTGATATTAACAGTAATGATCCCTGTTTTTCTTAGCATGATACTGATGGGAGCTCATCTGTTGGACTCATTGCCCCTATAAACTCACATTATAAAATAGCCTAACTTGTTTCTTCTCTGCGTCTTCATTTCTCAACGCAAACACATTCAACAAGGGTTAAATCTATTGTTCTGATTCCGGTGGCCACTAATTCGCTAAGTACCATGAGTCAGGCCCTCCTAATTCAATCATGAACTCAAACCCTCAAATTGAGATGAATAACACTGCCGTTCGCTGCAGATGATGTGCTCATTTGGAAAACCACAGCAAATTTCCAGATATTTCACCCAGCTTCACAGCCTTGTACTAGTCACAGTAAGTCAGTTTGGGCTCATTTGTAAGTTTGCCACCTCCATGGGTGGTCGAAAGTTAATTTTTTATGTTTGGTGTTTGCGCAGTGTTAGAGCGCTTTGTTTTTCTGGCACGTCTTTCGCTGCTCTCAAAAACGAGCAGACTGGTGGTGTTTTCTTTTGCACAGCTTTTTTTCTGAGGAACAAATGTCTGTTTTCAAAAATGTTCCTTTATAATGTCAGCCTCATTCCCCCCACATAAAATGCAGTCTGTTGGCATAGCCTTTACACATATGTTGACAGCACAGAATTTATACGACTTTTTGACAGCCTGTTTCAAGCAGTGCACACACATATTTCTGTCTAATTAATGTTGCTTCCGTTTTTGTCTGTAATATAAGTTTAGTTAAAGAATACAAGCATTTTTTTCTGGGACGTGTTTCAAACCGATTCTTTTTGCCTTATTTATTTAGCTTGGCATATTATATTCTTTATAAACTGAGGTTATATTTCTCATTTATGTAACAGCTTTATTTGCATTCAAAATTTGTGTTTGGCTACAGTTTCATAAATGACACGGGAATGATTTTTATAGATTCTTCATCCCAGACAATCTGTGGATAAAAAATATCTCTATTTTTTGTAAAAATGACGTTAGTGGAAGCAGCTGTTTAGGGAGGGATTCCTGTTGTCATTGAGGCCAGGCCATGTTGACATGGTTTCTCAGGAAAGTAGGTAAGACGGGGGCACTTGGATGCATGTTGAAGGGTCGTTACGGGATGGTACTGTCAAACAGGGTCATGCACAGTCCAAACCAGGACATAGAAATTGACACAGGTCAGTGTTTGTGAGTGAGTCAGTTGGGTAAATTGCATTGAGATTCATGGCATGCTTTTATTTACTGTCAAACCGAGTGTCTCAGTGGACACTGATGATGCGAAGAATGGACTCTAAGCGCTCACATTTTCTTAACATCTGTTGCTACTTTTGTTGCACTGATTTGTTCAGTAGATAATTTTCTATTTAGTTTTCACATTTTTGTTGTCTAGTCAGGGAGGTTTGTCTGGGCATCAGAATGGCTTGCATTGTAATTGACCGTTTTTCAAAAATGTTGCCCCCTTGTGTGCATAGTTCAAACCACAGTGCCAGTGCCTGCAATGTGCTTTTCTACACGTGGAAGTTTGATCGCAAGCAGTAAAATAAAAGCTGTGGCCCTTAAAATCCATCCATGTAAGGAATTTGGAATTATGCCTGGGATTTTTAACTCAGGGAGTTTACGTTATTTATTCTAAGACGTTTGTTTGGGTTTTTGGATTTCGTTGCCCCTGCTGTGGAGGAAATTGCTCTCTCGCCTGCTGGTTTGAAAATAGAACATAATTTTATAAAAGAAAAACAAAGTAAAACTATGATTTTTTTTTTTTTTTTTTTAGTTGTTGAACCCTTTCAATCCCAATTATCTCTTAAGTCTGCGGTTCTCATCCTGTGTCGCACGTGAATAAACATTTGAGAGGCTGAAACATTCAATGCTCTGAGATAACAATCAGTGAAAGTGGAGCTCTTATCGGCAGCGTCCAGACATTTACAGTTTGTGTGCGTGTCTGCATGTGAGTGCATGCGTGTCTGCCTCTGCCTGTCAGTCACTTTCTGTGTTGTAAGCAATTATTTTTATTGCTGTTGTTGTTATTTTATTTTAGAGATTATAAAAAGTTTAGTCATTCTCCACTAATTAACATTTTACTCTGTTCACTTACCCGTGAACCGCATAATAATTACTGATAATTACCTTCTGTGGAACATAAAAGAAGATATTTTGAGACATGTCTCAGTGTTTTTTCCCCTCCGTACAATGAAAGTCAATGGTAACCAAAACTGTCTGGTTATTAACGTTCTTAAAAACAGTTTAAAGTCTTGTTAAATTATTGGTGTTTTAAAAGATTAACTTTAAGTGATTTAGGACTCATATGATATTTGGTGCGTCTTGGAGGACTTCACATGTGAACGGCTATCTGATCAGCAAAAATGCATGAAGTGGAAATAACCCCAAAATTTCAGTTCAGCTTATCAGTCCAACTTATGGTCATGTCGAGTGTCCCTTTTGTTGTCTGAATGCTCATTTGGATGTTTTCAGTTTAAGATCAACTACAAAATAGCTGGCCTTAAAAACAGCAACAAAGTACTATTTGTTCTTTAAGTATATCAGACTTGCTGAAAGTAGGCTTTTAGTGCAATCGGTAGTGATGTAAACTCCCTCCTTTTTCTCCTCCCTTGTTAGGAATTCCCTAATGGTTCCTGTCATCTAGCCATAGTGCTTGTTTCCTCTTTCTCATCCAGCCAGAAGTGAAGTTTACCTGCCCGCTCTTCTAATCTATATCGTGCACTTCTAACCCAGAGAGAAAAGACAGTGTCCCTTCTGTCCTCCATATCTCTCCACCTCTTTAGTGCTCCTTTTATCAATGTAAAATAATTACCTTGAGGAAACATGACTGAGGTACAAGATGGGTCAGGCAGAGCATCACTCTTCTCTTCTCCTGTGCCAGCCTGAACCCTGGCAACTATACATAAAGGAATTTCTCTGAGAACTTTATATCAGTTTCAGTGTTTATCCCCCTCCCCCCCAAGCCCCGCTGTATCCACATCTACCAATACCACCAGCTCCCAGATGCCAGGCATTCCACTTTAAGGTTACAAGAGACAAAGGTTGGGCTTCATCACCCAAATAATATGTCACATTGAAACTAAGCCAAGTACCAGGGCCTTGTTGTGAAAACAGTAATATTAGTAAAACAGTAATATTGGGATTTCACAATTTAAAATAACTGTTTTCGATATTTTCCTGTGATGGCGAAGCTGAATTTTCAGCATCATTACTGCAGTCTTGAGGTTCACATGATTCTTCAGAAATCATTCTAATATGCTCATTTGCTGCTCAAGAAACATTTCTTCTCATTATCATTGTTGAAAACTGTTGTGCTGCTTAATTTTTGTGGAAACCACTTCACATTTTTTAAGGATTCTTTGAAAAATAGAAAATTCAAAGATAAAAATTAGTTTGAAATAGGAACATTTTGTAATATTATAAATGTCCTTAGTGTCTTTTAGTCTATATATATTAAATACATAGGAAATTAATTGTTAGTGTTAATTAAAGCTCTTTTGTCATTTTATCAACATTAATGACAGCCATATATTATGTTGCTGTCACTTTAAGAGGTAGTGAACGGATTCATTAAAGGGTTAGTTCCCCCAAAAATTAAAATTATTTCATTAATTGCTCACCCTCATGTCATTGGACACCCGCAACACCTTCGTTCATCTTCGGAACACAAATGAAGATATTTTTGTTGAAAGCTGATGGCTGAGAAAGGCTTCAGAAAGGCCTCCATTGGCATTCAGTACATTTCCACTGACCCACTCACAAGACCCATAAAAGGCACTAAAGCTGTCGTTACAAAGTCCGTCTCGCTACAGTGGCTGTACAATAATTTTACCAAGCGACGAGAATAGTTTTTGTGCGCAAAAAAATCTAAATAATGACTTTATCCGCCAAGTTGTCTTCCTTGTAGGTCTCTGATGTGAACTCACCTGGAACTCACGCGATAGCGGCGCTCCTCCTCTTCCGGGTCATGTATTCGAACGGTGGAGCTGTGTTGTATTCTTGCGCATGCGTCAAGTTCACGTGAATAACTTATTTTGATTTTTGTGCGCACAATACTATTTCCGTTGCATTGTAAAATTATCGTACAGCCACTGTAGTGAGATGGATTCTGTATCGACGTCTTTAGTGCCTTTATGGGTCTTGTGAGTGAGAATGTACTGAATGCCAATGGAGGCCTTTCTGAAAGCCTTTCTCAGCCATCAGCTTTCAACAAAAATATCTTCATTTGTGTTCAGAAGATGAACGAAGGTGTTACGGGTGTCCGACGACATGAGGGTGAGTAATTAATGAAATAATTTTAATTTTTGGGTGAACTAACCTTTTAAACTGTTTTCATTATACAGTCAAATGACGTGTTTTGTTTCTCAACTGTATATGTTTATTTAAGACATAACCGACTGTGTTAATGAGGATACTCACCAATACCGGAACTTTTACATACATTTTAAAGTGCTATAATCTGCAAAAAAAAAAAAAGTTACTTGCAAGCTGTTTGTGATGAGGCTTCTTGTATATACTCAGAGAAAACCTCTCTCAGTGAGCGTGCGTGTACTGAATAGTTTAAAATCGCTTGAAAATTGGTGAGACTTAAAAAGTTGTGCAAATTATAAAATTTAGTGGTAATGCAGCATTGGCCTGATTGTGCAAGTGACAATTTTGTCAACTGTCCCAAATCCCGAAACACGAAAGTCTAGTATAATGCTGCTTTTTTATCTGTTCCTGTAACTCGCCTAAAATCTATGGGGGATAGAGCTTTTTCAAATCTTGCACCTAAACTCTAGTCTTTCAAATTCCCTCTGCACGCAATCGGATAGCACTACAACCAACCAGAGCAATGTGAAGCGGAGTTAGTTAATGAATTAAACTTCAGCCATATCCGGTCGGCAAAACTTCGAACAAATTTTCAGTGCCTTACTTTTCTCAAAGAAAAGCTTAACTCCAATTCTTCGAGAGTTGCAGCCAAAGCCAATTCGAAAAACTGCCGTTCTCCAGCTTCTTTGTTTACAACTCTGCCATCATTATGTTAAGCCCTCCCTACCAACTCAATACACGATGTGATTGGCCTGACCAGAGTTTGGTTTTTCCAGTTCGCAAGTCTATAGAGAGTTGCTAGACGACACTCGCTGCAAATTAGATTTGCTGCCACTACGGTGCTTCTACATTTTGAGGCTAGTGGTTTTGCATGTTTTTGATGTTGAGTTTTCAGTTTGACAAATGATCTTTGGCTTGGTCCTAATGTATATCATCTTTAGTATCTTATTGTTACGTTCTTAAGCCCTCAAAACAACCTTAATTTGAATACATTTAAGTGAAGTTTTTATTGACAAAATTTCGGGAGGAGCACGTGCAGATAATTAAACCTAATTTAACACAAGTGGAGCACATCAAGCTAATCAACGATAAGAGGTGTGTATATATACAGCAGATTTACCTTCTTTCATTGACCATTTTCATTTTAGCATCCCTCCACCACCCCATCTCCTCACTTGATTCTAACAAACTCTTATTAGATGTCAACACAATCTATAATACACTCCGTGTTCGGGGTTCTCTGGGTTCGGGCCAAATTCCGAGCCCTCCCCCCGGACAGCACACCAAATACGCATAATCTTTACTCTATTTAATTTGATGTAAGTGTGAACTAGTGAAATGACTGTTCAGTGGTTGACTAGTGCCTCTAGTGGCGTGGTGGCCTTTTCCTCTGGTTCCTCGTTCCTAATAGCTCTGCTGAGAGGTAATGGGCTGTGAAAGTGCTTAGGTTCCACCCAAAACATATTAACATACAAGGACACAGTGGGTCCTTCAGTAAAACACACACAGGCCCACACATGAGCTCTGACTCAGAAAACTGGAGCCTTGGGTGGGGTGTCAACCGTCACAGGTGTCACAGCTTACTTTTAGCTCTAGGCAGTCGTGTAAAGCAAAACAGCTTTTCTGATGGAATGCCGTGGCATTCAGATTTGTGATGGCTGTTTATTTTTATATACTTCGCTCATGGAACATAACAGGGTGAAAGACTGGGAAACTCTTATTACCAGGAGTGTTTCCATGGGTCAATTTCACCTTGTAAAGGCAGGGTGGAGGTGGTGAGGTCAGCTGGTTTGTGAATGAGCTTCAGTGGCAGGCCTTCCTTCTCCTACTCCCTAAGTCACTTCACTAAAATGTTTTTAAAAAAAAGCACCCTGACACCTGGGTGTGAATGACAGCCTGCAACTCAAAACCGCACACAGGACACTATTGATGACATCACAAGAAGACGCACGGAAAACTCATCCATTCCTCTGTAAATTCTGTGACGACTGTAAGAGCAGTCAAGTAAAAATTTCCGATTTCACATTTGTTGACGTCGTATGATTAATGAACCCATATTATGACAGTTGTTGATTCAGGATCCTCAAAATAGGATATGCTTTCCTTTAAGTTGTTGAAAGTGTCTTTCTTACACAAATTTGTATTTCTTTTAAAGTGTTCCACTTTGTGTTTGTGATTTATTAGATAGATTAGATTTTTATTTATCTATCTATCTATCTATCTATCTATCTATCTATCTATCTATCTATCTATCTATCTATCTATCTATCTATCTATCTATCTATCTATCTGTCTGTCTATCTATCTATCATCTGTCTGTCTGTCTGTCTGTCTGTCTGTCTGTCTGTCTGTCTGTCTGTCTGTCTGTCTGTCTGTCTGTCTGTTTGTTTGTTTGTTTGTTTGTTTGTTTATTTTTTAACTCAGTTTAGCGAGAAAAATATATTGGATGTCCATCGAGTTAGGGTTAATTTATATGGCTTTTCCAGGTCTAGAAATTACTCTTTTAGGAATCCTCATTATCAATATATAATTATAATCAATCATACAGAGGCTTTTCCAAGACAGTGGCAATCTTGGTTTTTCAAAGAAAAAAAATGGGATAAATTAACTCTTTCCCCACCAAATATGGGATTTTTCGTTATTTGTGAGATTTTTTTTAATTTCTGGGTTTATGTGTTTTCCCTTTTATACAGTAATGGGTGCTTTGACACATCTTCTGAAAGAGTACTGAATCTCCAAAGCACATGAAAAGAAGTTGCAGAAACAATCCATATCGTCATTGTAAAATAATGTGATCTTCAACATTAAACAGCATATAAATCAAAATTGCTTAAAGGTGTCATGAACTTGCTTTTTTATTGTTTTATACTGTTGTCTGAGGTCAACTAAAGAAGTGTGTGTGGTTTTTACATCCAAAAACATCATAACTAAGTAATAGGCCATTTTCTACACTGGTTTTGAGGCTCTCTCCAAAATGCTGGGTTTTGATGGGCGTGTTGCATTGGAGACTTGAAAGTAAATGCCCACGGCTAGGATTGGAGAAGATTTTAATCATTTAATGAGCTTCATCTCCCCTTCTCATCTCAGTTCACATGAGGGAGGGATTGATTTGAAAGCGGCAACCACGATTCTCTCACAGGACTTGTAAACGTCTTTATCTAACAAACACAATGATTCATTTCTCATCCACCCGCAATTGATTGGAATATTATTTCTGTATTACATGGCCCGCACGATCTGTGGATATAAGCGTGAACACACACGTGTACGTGCCCAGATCCAAAAAATATTATTTCTTCGGACGGGCGTACGTTTTGATAGCCTGGAAAACACAGCCCCGGCACTACTATAAGCCTACATGTAAAAAGGCGTTTTACTCCTGGACCATTCCTGTCGGATCCAATATAGAAGTCACAACATTCTGTCTGCAAATCCAACACTTGAGACTTGTTTACAAACGATTCCACAGTGAAATGAAGCGAACACACAAACATTCTTCCCCATGTGAGCTGGAACTTCATTAAAAATAAATGTAGTATCACACATTCCTAATATTAGGATCCAAAGAAAGCTAATGCAGCGACTGTGTTCTTCCACAATATCTTGCTATATTCTTCAACGTGTTTATTGCTGCTGGCTAGCGATCCCATGAGTCGGTGGGCGGGGCTACTGAATTACACGTGCTTATTATTCTGCAGAGGCGGTATTTCACCACTAGATGACGTCAAGATGCGAACACGATCGTTTTCCGGGCCTGGTGTCTACAAAAGGTTTTCTTTGACTAACAAAGAAGATTTCAGCTCTGAAATGTACAGGATAATCTTATATCACCATGACCATATATATATATATATATATATATATATATATATATATATATATATATATATATATATATATATATATATATATATATATATATATATATATATATATATATATATATATATATATTAGCCTACATATATATATACAAATATCAAAAGCTCAATTTAACAACCCCTTTAATGTATTGAAAATGTTGACCCAGGACGAGGTATAGGACTGAGTGTTGGGGTACACCTTAAGAGTGTTGATGGACTCTATCTACTCCATCTATGTTTTGATCATTGTTCTGAATCCTTTCCAGATGTAGTCTTCGGAAAAAAAACGTGATTTTGTCAGCTTTTTGCTTAAAATTTGGCTTTTTTTATATATATATAACGTACCCATATTCAAGTGTTGATAAAAAAGAATGCATGAAGCTAGAATAAAACTTTTTTGTGTTTTAAAGCAGGGAGTTTGCTCTTTCTTTTGATATATTGAATGCTCAGATATTCATACAGCAATATATTATGGGGTCATGAAATTTCTGTGAAAATAATAGAAAATGCTGGTAATGGCTGGCAACATTTTTTTTTTAAAACGCTGGAAAAGAGGTAAAATAAGAAATTAAGACTTTTAGTTGTTTTGGCTTATTGTAATGCTTGGTTTGTCTTAAGCCCCTGGAATTTTTGATGCCCTCTAGTGAGCCCCTTTGGTTGAGAACCGCTGTTTTAAAGGGACTATCCACTTGTTAAGTCTGATGCCATGCATCACAGATCCCTGGTCCCAAAAGCGAACAACAAAAGGTGCTAATATACACTCGCAGTGTGCTGTGATACTGCCAAGACATGATCCTAACATTTATACTCCCACCAAAGTTTTAGCTGGCCAGACAGTAATTGTTTTTTTATGACTCATTAAAATAATTGTCTCTGAAACACCATGAGCCCAGAGAAGCCGTGACTTAAAGGGTTAGTTCACCCAAAAATTAAATTTATGTCATTAACTCCTCCCCCTAATGTCGTTCCACACCCGTAAGACCTCCGTTCATCTTCGGAACACAGTTTAAGGTATTTTATATTTAGTCCGAGAACGTATGCAAGTTAATGCACACTTTACCGTCCATGTCCAGAAAAGGAATAAAAACATCATCAAAGTAGTCCACATGTGACATCAGTTAGTTCATTAGAATCTCTTGAAGCATCGAAAATACATTTTGGTCCAAAAATAACAAAAACTACGACTTTATTCAGCATTGGCTTCTTTTCCACGTTTGTTTTCAAACCTCAAATAAAGATGAAAACAGTCATGAATCAGTGAATCGTTCAATAATTCGGATCACCCGTCAAACTGCTGAAATCACGTGATATTGGCGATCCGAATCATGAATCAATACGCTGATTCATGACCATTTTAATCTTTATTTGAGGTTTGAAAACAAACATGGAAAAGAAGCCAATGCTGAATAAAGTCGTAGTTTTTGTTATTTTTGGACCAAAATGTATTTTCGATGCTTCAAGAGATTCTAATGAACTAACTGATGTCACATATGGACTACTTTGATGATGTTTTTATTCCCTTTCTGGACATGGACAGTAAAGTCTAGGACTAAATATAAAATACCTTAAACTGTGTTCCGAAGATGAACGGAGGTCTTACAGGTGTGTTTCAAAGTACCAGTATTTTTGCCAACACAGTCCATATAATAAAGATCAGATGGCAATGGTGTTTTGGATTTCAATGACTTTCAATGTATGGGGAATTTTTATTTTAGCTTAACTGTCCCTTTAACAGTGACTGAGTACTTAGATCCTCCATTAGCCATAGCAAGACATTGAAGTGATGGATATCAAGACTTGAAGTGGTTCATTGAAGGATCCTTGACTATTTACATCTGTTTACTGGCATGATCAGCAGCTAAGATTAGTGAGATTACTAAATTTAGGAGAAAAACCGAGGTCTGGTTACTCTTTGCAAAGCACTATTCATACTTATTTCAATATCTGATAATCTTTGAGTGACTCTCATTGAGAAAATTGCTTGGATAGATCAAACAAACCGGCAAAGAACACGAAAACTCATTTCTATTAAAGTTTGTAGCTAATGATGGTCTTCAAAGACCCCAACCCACTGAGGAGGGCGATCATTACAAAAATATGCTTGTCCTCATAGGAAACAGTTCACCTGGTCATGAAAACTAAGAGCTTAGTCTCGCCCCACTCCTTTTAATCAAGCATACTCAGAGGTAGCCAACAACAAGAACACAATAGGTTATGTTTATCCAGCTCTAAACGTTTGAATTCACACGAAAGCCCTAGACCTCTTGATGGAATATTTGGATTCAATACAAGTTAAGATCAATTGACAGCATTATTGCTATAATGTTGATATGTGAAGCTTATCATTTTATAAAATGCTGTCAATTTATCCTAACTTTTACTGAACCTGAAATGTTCATTTAAATGAGAAATGGTGTGTACACTGTAAAAAATGAGATGATCAAGAAGTTATCACAACATTTGTTTTACATTATAAATAAGTTAAGCAATTTTTTTAAAACAATATATAACAATTTTAAGTCAGTTTAACATAATTTAAGTTGAAATTACTTAAACATGCAAGTTGATTGTACTTAAAATATTTTTAGTGTATATCCTTTTTTCTATAGACGGTTTCAACGGCAGCAACATAAACAAACGTTACTGTGCATGCGCGCTTTTGTGGCCCAAACGTAACTTCCAGTGGCCGTCAATAACAACAGAGGCTGCGCTATCTTTCTTATGCGTTATCACCTTTAATTCTAATTGTACAATATTATCCTAATTCATATGTTTTTGTTGTTTCAGCATGTTTATTACAAATAATCTCCCATTTCTGTCTTCAATATAGAGCAGGGAAAACGCCCCCCTTAAAGCATAGTTCACCCAAAACTTTAAATCCTGTCATTAATTACTCAACCTTATGTCAATCACAACCCGTGAATATCCTAAAATTACATTCAGAAGATGAACAAAGGTCTTACGGGTTGGGAATGACATGAGGGTGAGTAATTAATGACAGAATTATAATTTTTGTGTGAACTAACCCTTTGAGGACCGTGTAAAGCCGTTTTCTGCACAGTAGCCTATATAAATGCGTGCGCGCTCGCCTTTTAATTAATGCAGTGGGTCGGATTAACACGTTTCTTTATTTCATAAAATAATATTAATGTTGGGTAACTTAAACTTGTAGATAAAGTACCCTGAGATTAATTGTATATGAATGGATCACCAAAATCCCGTGCTCTGTGCTCTGCCATTAATAGCGGGTTAAAGCGAAAGTTGTTTTACACTCCATGATAAAGGCCTATTACATACCTAATTTAAATATTTTGCAGTAAACATAAATCCGATCAGTTATCCAGATGGCGAGCACTTGACGTGATCAGATGTAAACGAGCTGTGTCCTGATCGACTGATGAGTCGATCTACATGACAGGATCTCGATCACATTTTAAAGGTCCCGTTCTTCGCGATTCCATCTTTCAAACTTTAGTTAGTGTGTAAAGGGGGTCGCACACCGGACGCGGAGCTCGGCTGCGCTCGGCGGCACGCCGCGCAGCGTCTCAGGTATCGCACACCAGACGCGCACATTTTAAAAGGCTACGTTTATTATACATTTCCCCAAAATATGTTTAGACTTTATTCAAGCTGTTGAACTCAGAATGTAAAACAAATGTGTCTTGTAGTAAAGGTTGAAATCAGTATACCTTAACGATAATATACTTTTAATATAAAGCCTTGAAATGGCGCTCTGTGGCGCGGCAGGATTTAGAACAACTTCCTGAGTTGCCGCGGACAGGCGCCGAATGCCGCCACCGGTGTGCGTACACTCATTGAAAACAATGTGTTCGAATTTTAAAGACGTGGCGCGCCGCCGAGCTCCGCGTCCGGTGTGCGACCCCCTTTATGTTGCTGTTAGAGCATAAATAATACCTGTAAAATTATAAAGCTCAAAGTTCAATGCCAAGCGAGATATTTTATTTAACAGAAGTTCCCTTTCAAAGCCTACAGCGAACGGCCGGTTTGGACTACAGCAGGAAGTGCAGGGATGTAATGACGTCACTAGAACCGTTTGTTGACTAACCCTCCGCCCACAAGAACACGCAAAATAGGCGGCGTGGTCTCGTTGCTCTCCCACGTGGAGAAGAGCGCGCATTCAGCGCTTGCATCTCCCCGTTATGGTAAGAGGCGGGACCTTTCCAGGCAAAGTGCGCTAAGCTGCTGTCCAATCACAACACGGGAAGCGCTGGCCCAATCAGAACTCGTTATGTGTTTCTGAAGGAGGGACTTCATAGATCAAGGAAATCATCAGGCCGTTTTTAGGACAGAGGAAACAGCGCTGTACAAATAAGTAAATTGTGTAAAAAAAAATACAGTTTTTTTACACACGAAACATGAACTCTGTTATATTGCACACTGTAAACATAATCAAAGCTTCGAAAACAGGCAAAGAACGGGACCTTTCATGCAATGTGTAAACACAGCCAGAATAAGTTACCTCTACAGTAGATTATTTCTGAAAACAAGCAAATAAATAACATGTAAATCACATTAGACATCCGGTTTGGACTACAGCAGGAAGTGCAGGGATGTAATGACGTCACTAGAACCGTTTGTTGACTAACCCTCCGCCCACAAGAACACGCAAAATAGGCGGCGTGGTCTCGTTGCTCTCCCACGTGGAGAAGAGCGCGCATTCAGCGCTTGCATCTCCCCGTTATGGTAAGAGGCGGGACCTTTCCAGGCAAAGTGCGCTAAGCTGCTGTCCAATCACAACACGGGAAGCGCTGGCCCAATCAGAACTCGTTATGTGTTTCTGAAGGAGGGACTTCATAGATCAAGGAAATCATCAGGCCGTTTTTAGGACAGAGGAAACAGCGCTGTACAAATAAGTAAATTGTGTAAAAAAAAATACAGTTTTTTTACACACGAAACATGAACTCTGTTATATTGCACACTGTAAACATAATCAAAGCTTCGAAAACAGGCAAAGAACGGGACCTTTCATGCAATGTGTAAACACAGCCAGAATAAGTTACCTCTACAGTAGATTATTTCTGAAAACAAGCAAATAAATAACATGTAAATCACATTAGACATGCAGTCTAAATGACATTAGACGCTGCTCTCACATGCAGTCAGATTGGATATTTAGTAAGCATTCAAGGCTTTTTGGTGAGTCGCACACACACTGTTTTTGCGCTGCTGTCATATGCTCTCTGCTTGATTTTTAATATTTGTATAATGTTATCCAAAAATGGTACGTCCAAAAGGTATTTCTACTGAGTAGTGGGCCAAACTATCCACTAGCCAGACCGATAAAGACACAGACCGGAAGTTAACTTTGGGCCAGGCACATAACCGTAGCAACGCTCGTGCATTCGATGAAACCGTCTATAATTTTAAGACTAATTCACACTGCACAGACCAATGCAGAAAGACATTTTATCATGTTTTATTTGAATTAGTATGTTACCTCTTTCGATGTCATTGATAGACACACGTCAAATTACAGTACGTCATTTTTAGACATTTGTTTGCGGCGTTGTGGAACATCTGGCAACAGACATCGAAAGGGGGTAACATACCGATCCAACAAAACCTGAAGAATATGTCTGTTATTTTGGTGCGGTGTAAATTAGCCCATAATTTGCTTCATCACTATCAGGTTTTGTCATGCTAGTTCAAGCCCATGAAATGCTGAATGCAAATTTGTTTTCTTGACCTTTGGGTCCAACTTTCAAAGCCCACCATGTGAACGTACGTAGTGCAAATAAACAGGTCAGTAATTAGCCGCGTGCCTCTTTATTGTCTGTTCCATTACTTACGAGACACACAAACTCAGATTAGCATCTGATAATGCACCTAATATCCAACCATGTCAGGAGCTGCATGGATGGAAGGTATCCAGTGGCCAGTCTTAGCCGCAGCTCCCTCCGAGCACAATGCCCCACTTGTTGCTTCGTCTCCTCTGGCATTATCCAAAGCTATATCGGGCCCTAACCGAGGCTTCAAATACCCCATTTTTCAATGTGCGCTCAATCTAATCTTGGGTTTTATGATTGGATATTATGATAAAGTTGGTGTTATCTACAGTTCGTATATGTTGCACAGTGGCTAATTGGAACTGAGTGAGCTCATTGTTATTGGAATCAGATTAGGAGCAGAGCTCCGCGATGATGGTTAATTTAGGTCTAGATAACATATTCTGTAACACAGCTTGTTCTTACACAATCTGACTCTTCACATAATTATCCAAGATAATTAAGGGATTTTTATTCCAGGAGAATTGAAATCTGGTAATAGGGGCCATTAACTGTGTTAATGCGTATCTCGGATTGCAGCCTTAAAAATGCTGCTTTACACATTCTGAATTAAGCATTTGTACATATTATCGTAGCAATTCATCCGGGAAAGGTTCCACTTGGGAACTGTTGCTAAGTGGTTCACAGTCTAGATCAGTCAGCCAAGAAATTTAATCTCATCTCATAAAACTGATTGGTTTAATTGGCTGAGAGTCTGGCAAGATTACACAAAAACAGACTTCCACTGTACTTATTGCCGCATACATGCCTATAATCTTGTGCCGGAACGTTTAGGACAGCAAATTTGAGTCATTTTGTGAAAGAATGCTTACGCCGAGGTGAAATCGATGCAGGGCGAACTGCGCCAGCACAGCCTGAATTTTCCAAAAGGTGCTTTCTGGGAAAGATTTGTCTGTTTGTATGAGTGCAAGCATTTGTTTGCAGATGTTTATGTTGGAGGTGGGAAAACAAGGGCTTAAATGGTTACCGGGAAAAGAGGAGGGGTGCAAATCCATCCCTTCACTCCACCTACCCCACCCCATCCTCTATACTGCTTCCTTATTCTACCCGGCAGCAGACACTTGCCTTTTGTATGGAGGGTACCAGAGAAACAATCCACTCTCTCTGTTTGGAAAAAAATACTTGCAAGAAAAGAGACTGGGAGCTTCCAGGTGCTTTGCCCCCAGTTAAAAGCCCTGTAAGGAGGTCCTCTTCTTGCCTGGAGTCAGGAGAGCCACTGCCTAGTGAAGTCGAGCACCCTGCCTCTCACATTCTCCCTCTCCCTCTCTCTCTTTCTTTCTCTCTCCCTCCTACTTTCCACCCTGTGAGAGTGCACAGAGATTCAGAAGGTGCGTCTGAAATCTACTTGTATCCAGTCTGGAGACAACACCACAAGGACTTTTTTCCCTTCACTGCGACAAGCACATGGACTTAATTTTCTCCAGAGACAGAAGAAGTAAGAACAAGAACCACATTGGCACCTGCCACTGAGAACCAGAACTTTCTCTAGAGTTGTATTAGTCCTCTCTGCTCGCATGTAAACACTATTTGACTGCGACCAAGTGCCAAGGCATTCCCGAGACTTCCCTGTCTGCTGGGTTCCCATCACATCTTCTCAAGTTATTTCTCCAGAGATGACTGTCTGAAGAAGGAACGCAGAAAAGAAACCACCTGACCTGGAGAAGTTACCTGCCTGAGAAACTGAGGTGAAACTGAAGGGTGAGGTAAGTTCATATCTGAATCTTTCATTTTCCTTCCCTCTGGGTGCAGGCATATGTCATATCTGAAAATGTTTTTCATATCCCGTTGCTTCACAGCAATTGAATCCAAATGCGAGAGAGAGAGAGAGAGAGAGAGAGAGAGAGAGAGAGAGAGAGAGAGAGAGAGAGAGGTTTACATCTCAATCATGAGACCAACATAATTCTCAGCGCACTGCTACACACAAGGCAGATTAACAGAATATTTTAGTGCTCTACCCCCATTAATCTCTGCAAAATATGTGGCGTATTTTTCTAAACAGAGCCATGTGTCTACAATTGCATTCATGCTGATGCTGGTTGTGTGCGTTTGTGCGTGCTTGTGGCTGTATATGTTGTGTGGTTCAGGTAGTGTGGTGGGTCACACAGCTGTTTTGAAGTTTGGAGAGGGAGAGAGTTATATAACTGCAGCAGCCTCGCTCTAACTGACACCTGGGACTGTTTGGTCTGCACTCTGTTGCGCACCAATGCCACTCACTTACATTTTATCTCCACCCACAGTGTTCTCAAGTACCTACCCACTTTTCAGCTTCAGAAATTGATGCATTTTGACCCTTTAGACAGTCCACTTCAGAGGTTAAAATGTCACATTAAATCAGCTTGTTTGAAGTCAACATGAAACCAAAGTCATTTATTTATTATTTTTATTATTATTATGAATATGAAAGTGTTGCATGTTTTGACCTGTTAGACATAGTCCACTTCAGAGGTTAAAATCACATTAAATCGGTGCTTGTAAAGTCAACATGAAACTAAAATGGACCCTATTTATTATTAATAATAATGATTATTATAATTTATTGTTGTTGTTAATAATAATACTTTCATTCTAATTCTCGCATTTGGCAGACACTTTTATCCAAAGCGACTTACATTGCATTCAAGGTACACATTTTTACATTATTGTCAGTTCTTGCTTTCCCTGGGATTCGAACCCATGACCTTGGCGTTGCTAGCGCCATGCTCTATTATTATTATTTATTAATATTACTTGACATGCATTCCTTGTCCTGTTTTGAATTATCCCTTGGTGGACATTATTCTGATTTTTTTTTAATCCTCTCCAACCACCTGCCTTTGCTTTTTATATGCAACACCCACTTTTTATGATCCAGTCGTTTTTTTGTTTGTTTGTTTTTTATGGATAAAATTAGTCCCGCCTTACATTATTTCTCTTTTTAAATAACCTAAACAATATAAAATGTGATATATGATGTTATGTCATAATATGTCTTCTTTGAAATGTTTAAGCTTTTCTACACATAATCAACTACTGCACATGGCATGAGCTCCATGCTGCAGTCTTAATTTCAGACGGAGAGCGAGAGAGGACTGTGAGAGAGAAGGGAATGTGCTTTCATAATACATTCTTCACCAAGAGCACTGGGGAATAGTATTCAATAATACTTTTTTCTCGTCTGAGTAGCAGGGCCCAGCTTCTACAGAACTGAAACAGACCCAGTCTGGAAAAGACGACATGCTCTCTTCTAAAAACATTTGGCGCCTCAGCATGATGGCTTTCTGGAGGAGAAGCGGTTTAGGTCTGACTGCGAACCTGTGCATCAGTGCTGTTAGCGCTTCCACATTACACAAGCCTCCGAGGTGATCTGAACCCCTGAGTGGAAAAAAAAAGAGGTTAGAGAAAAAGTGTCTGAGACACTCCACAGAGTGAGGGCCCATCATCCTCACACACTTCTGATTCCTGCGGCTGGAGATGATCCAAAGCTTCTATATGGGATGCTGTCTGTGGTTAGTTAGATGACGGGAAAGCCAGCTGTGAAGTATGATGTGATTTTATGATGGATGCGTCTCATCTGGTCCTGTTATCAGGAGATGCAGCAGACAGCGTCCCACCTTTCTGACTGCAATCACAGCTATAGCTTCAATCTACCAAACACCTCACTCCCTCACACACTCACTCTTTGACCCTTCTCTCGACATGTGCATTTCAGTTAGAAGGAGATCTGTTATACCTGCAGAAAGCTATCCGTTTGCATTAGCAGTTTATCATTCAATTTTACATCTGCTATTTTTGCTCATGGGACCACAGAACTTTTTCTGGCAATCACCTGAAGGCTGAAAATGACATCATGAATAGCGCATTTCATGGTTTAAAGGGAAAGCTCTCCCAAAAATTCTGTCATTTACTCACCTTCATGCCGTTCCAAGCCTGTATGATTGACTTTCTTATGTGGAACACTAAATAATATACTTAGAAGAATGTTTCAGCTGTTTTTGTCCAAGGACCAGTGTTATTTTAGTATTATTTATATACTAACATCGTATTTATTAACATTTAGACATAGTTTTATTAATTTATGTGCTTTTGTTTTTATTACTTTTTGTTTTTTAATACTTATATTTAGATTTAATTTATTTTTTAATTCTGTTTTTCACATAATAGTTATATTTTATTTATTTTATCTTTATTGCAATTAATAAAAAATGTTTTTAATAGTTTTAATCAACAGTTAAAACACTGCACTGGACAACTTAGACTTTCATTGTATTAACAAAAGCACTTTTGAAATGGTTCTTGTTTTTATGAAGTAAATTGAATATGAGTGCACACACACACACACACACATATACACACGTATGTCCCAGTGGGAAATGCATACAGACTCATTGGGATTAGTGTCAACGTGGAGACCTAAATTGAGGTCCCCGTGGGGAAACAAGCTTATAAATCATACAGAATGTGTGTGTTTTGTTTTGTTTTTTTCTGTAAAAATGCAAAAAGTTTCCTGTGATGGGTAGTGTTAGTGTAGGGGATAGAATATACAGTACAAAAACCATTATGCCTATATAGAGTCCCCGCAAAGATAGTAAACCAGACTTGTGTGTGTGTGTGTGCGCACATGTGCGTGTGAGCCTGTTTATGTGGTTTATGAGGACACAAATTTGTATAACTACATGGGTATTACACTGGTATTACACTATAAATGTGGTTTATGAGGACATATCAAATGTCCTCATAATTCAAATGGCCTTAAAAACATACTAAATGATGTTTTTTTGAGAAAGTAAAAATGCAGAATGTCTCCTGTGATGGGTAGGTTTAGGGGCAGGGGCAGTGTAAGGGGATAGAAAATACGGTTTGTACGGTATAAAAACCATTACGCCTATAGAGGTCCTGTAAACCACAAAGACCAACGTGTGTGTGAGCGTGTGTGTGAGCGTGTGTGTGTGTGTGTGTGTGTGTGTGTGTGTGTGTGTGTGTGTGTGTGTGTGTGTGTGTGTGTGCGTGCGTGCGTGCGTGCGTGCGTGCGTGCGTGCGTGCGTGCGTGCGTGCGTGCGTGTGTGTGTGTACTGATTACTATATTTTGCTTGGAGAAAAATGCTTTATATGTAGTTGGCATCTACCGACAGGTCACAGGGGCTAATGTGATCATGCTAAGCAGCCAAATTTTGACCGCTTCAGCAAAGTACACAAAGGCAAATAGTTTGGCAATGTGAAATCATAATGGCGAGGCAATGTTGTAACCATGGATGCCCACCTTTGGGATGCCCTAATAACTCTGCTGACTGCATTTTATGATGTCAGTTGGCTCTGCCAGGTTGGGCCTGATAAAATGCATTTCTTTCTTTATTACATTACATGACTCCAACTGACCTGACGGAGGCTTTTATGTATGGACCGTTCATAATCGGTGCCCACTCATTGGTTGTGCTGGTCAGTAAGCATTTGTCCCTGTCCAAGCGTCTGCCTTGTTAATTCTGAGGCAATTTCACTCACTCAGTCTTGTTTATAAGCTATTAAAGGTCCATCGTAGATGTTGAAGACCATATTTCCCTGTGCTTTAGATCCCTATTGCTCAAGGTGGATGTAAATGTGTGCCCTGGAGAAGCTATATCTGAGAAATAAAAAGAAGCAAAGCTTGTATCCAAACCATTATGGATGTCTCTTTTCATTCAGCATGTAATAGCTTACTGCAGATTCAATTCCCATTTGAGTTTTTATTTTTTTACCATGCAACAGAGGAATATGATACGAAATCCATTACACATGCTCAATCAGTGAGGGAGACTAGACAGAGGACCTGGCCCAATGCAGACTGAGAAGCATATGGGAAATGTTGGACACACCAATAGGTTGAACTTTTACTTCAGGTTTATCACGATGTCTTGTATTTGCAGCCAGAGAACCCCTTACCAACGGTAAAGGAATAAGCAAATCTGTTTATAACATGGGACAGGATTGAGTGTCAAACTTGTAAAGCAATTGAACTGTCATGTACTGTCACATGGAGATCTTTAGCTTTTTTTTTATAGTGCTATAAATGTTTTTTTTGCCTATGACCTACTGAGCATTGCTCTGTTCTGGACTAGTAAGAAGACCAGTGATCAACATGGGTTTTAATTCAGTGCCACTAGAGGGCAGAGTTTCTGACCTTGACTGTGTAACCACAAACCCTGTTACATGGGAACGTGAGCCTGCCTCTGGTGTTGTGTGTATGTGAGTAATTTTTAGATGATAAAGGCCTTTTTTATTTTTATGTAAATAGTTAAGCATTTAAAAGATTATTGGTTATTTTTATTTGTTTATAGATTATTGTACCTTCAACATTCTTTAAGTTTATGAGCCACTGACTGTATGTTAACAGTGATAGATAACATGAAATAACACATTTTCAAAGCATTTAATAATCTTGGTTAATGTTAATTTTTACATAATTTTTTTACATTGCGAGCTGTATAATGCAACAAAAAATATATATTGATTAGCTTTATTAGTCAGTTTGACTTGTTTTATAGATTTGAAACAAACTACATTTACTCGACTTGAAACTGCAAACAATATTAAAGTGATAGTTCAATCAAAAATGTATATTCTCATTTATTCATGTATGACTTTTGATGAATTAATATAAAAGACAATGTGTCATGACTTTTTATATTGCACAGTGGTAACCAAAACATATTTTGTTTTGTTTTTTTTTTTTTTACTCTCTTTTTTATCCCATTATGGACTGCATTTATATAGCGCTTTTAACAGACCCTATGGCCATCCAAAGCGCTTTACATTTTGCCTCACATTCACCCATTCATACACCGACGGCGATGTCAGCCACGTAAGGCGCCATCCAGCTCGTCGGGAGCAGTTGGGGTTAGGTGTCTTGCTCATGGACACCTCGACACTTGGTCAGGTGGAACCGGGGATTGAACCACCAACCTTCTGGTTTGTAGAAAACCTACATGAACCACTGAGCCACTGCCACCCCATTATCACCCTCATGCCATCATGACATTCTTCTTTCAGATGAATACAATGAGAGTTACATTACAAAATGGCTAGTCCAAGCATTATAATAACAGCCTAAAAATTGAAGCCCAATAAAGTGCATCCATTCATTATAAAAGTAATCCATAAGGCTCCCGAGGGTTAAAAAAAATCGATTTGATGGGTTTTGTCTAAGATATGTTTGTGTTATGTTCTTAGAAAAACCCTCCAATTCCCTTCAGAAGGCCTTTATTACCCCTGGAGCCATGTGGACGTTTATAATGGATTGATGCACTTATGTTGGGCTGCCATTCACTGCCATTATAAAGCTTGGTAGATCCAGGACATTTTTTAATATAACTCTGATTGTATTCGTCTGAAAGAAGAATGTCATATACACCACTCACTTGAGGGTGAGTAAATCATGGGCTAATTTTCATTTTTGAGCGAACTAACCGTTTAAGAATATGATTTTTGCACACCTACAATTGTTGGATGTTGTGGATTTTTTTTGCACTATATACATTTAATACTTTTTGATGTAACTGAATAATAGTACGTCTATATTTATCATTAATCTAGATTAATAAATGCTGTTGCTCATTGTTATTTCATGATGCTAATCAACTACTGCGTTGGTTAACTACTGTTGAGGAATTGTACAGTACTGAAAAGTGTTACCAATTAATTTATCTCAGCTTTGTTTGGCATATGAACATGTCATACTCTGCTATTTTGAACACATCGGGGCTGGCAGAAAGGTGCTTCTCATCAGCCGTGTGGTTACCTTCATACCTCTTTTATTTGGTGTTCACTTTAAACAGGAAATGAAGGAGAATACCACTCATGCTCCAGGAAAGGCATATGCCTGACTGTGTTACGTTCCAGGAACTCACGCCCCCATCTCTCACCATTACCATTTGTTTCTAGATGTTTTTCACTCACTAAGAGAGGGGGAAAACAGTCCTGTTCAATGGTGCTACAAGGCAAGCGGTACATTCCTTTGAGGAACTGTGCTTTTCCTCAAGTCTGTGTGATGGGGTGCTGCAGGCTTCGTTCCTTCCGCCCGTTCTCTACTTAAGGTGTAACGGACAAAAGAAAAACAGCAAATGAGGAATTACCCTCAAAGCTGTCGGAAACAGCGCTTTGGCATAAGCCTCCTCTGCAATCAGCATTGTGCTTTGCGTCGGCGATTAGATGAGGGTGCGTGCGTTTCGGAGGGAGTGGGTGAACATCTTAGACCTTAGCGAAAAATGCCGCTGGTGGCTCAGTCAAACATCCTGTTGCATAAGGCTTCATTCCAGTGGGTTGTGCATGAATTGGTCTGGACAGGAAAAGAGGTGCAAACACATCCAGGAAAGGGGAGGTTATCTGTGTAGTCCAATGGCTTTATTCTATGGGCGCTCGGGTGTAAGGCTGTCAACTGTTTGATTGATTGAGTGGAAAGGTGTGCTGCCCTGAACAGATGTGTCTGTTTTGTTATTCTCAATAGGACACAAATGAACACATGCTTGCGGAAATTAACAGCTTTACTTTAAGTCTGACGAATGCGGCACAGATCTGGGCTTAGACTCGGGGCTGATTTGTAATGTCACAAATCACTTCCAACTATGTGAATGCTCTCGTTTTTCAGTATTTAAGTATCAGTATTTAAATCTCTCTCTCTCTCTCTCTCTCTCTCTCTCTCTCTCTCTCTCTCTCTCTCTCTCTCTCTCTCTCTCTCTCTCTCTCTCTCTCTCTCTCTCTCTCTCTATGCATATATATATATATATACACACACACACACACACACACACACACACACACACATTAGTGATTTTTTAATGAATTTGTTAAAAATAATGCTTTAAAATTATTAATCAATGACTCATTGATTTGGGGCCCTATTTAAAGGATCTGAGCAAATAGGCGTTGTTACATGTGCACATGTGTTAATTCTGAGTTTACATCTAGCCAAGGACAGTTCAAATCCCCAGATGCGTCCTTGATCCACCCCTTTTACAGAGGATGCATCGAGAGGTGACTTGAGTTAGCTCGATTAGCATATGGCTTTGTATCAGTAGAAACCCTGGAGTATATTCAAATGATTGTGCTTTCCCCCCTCATATCCCCCTGAAACAAGAGATTTATGCATTTTATTTCTGGAAAAATTCTTCCTATGACGCAAATTGACGATATTTGCATCATAGGAGGAATGTTTGGCCAAAGGCTAAAGACTACAGCCAGCAGAGGGAGCCATTTCTGCATGTTTTGAACCCGCGCATGGGGAATGGAGATCACACAGAGCTCAGCTCGCAGCTACAGGCACTCATTTAAACGGAGCTATGGTGAGCAATGTAAGTCTTAACTTGTCAAATTAATTTCTATGAAAGTTAAGCTTGCAAAGGCATGAACTGAACTCGCGTTGTGAATGTATGCCGCGAGTGTAGTCGTGATTTCCTCAGCTTCATCACGAGAGCTCAGCTCATTTATCTGACTCCTGCAGTTAGTGCTCAGTGCTGTGATACTCGCGCGGTGACTCACTCATTATATTGAACAGACACGTTCAGTTTTTAATTGTAGTGTCTTCTCTAACTCAGTCACAGTAATCCAGTAGGTGGCTTTGGGAATGGCCTCACAGGGCAGCGAAGCATTCTGGGAATTGTAGTCTTTCATCCCCATGAGACAAAAATACATTTTCTTACTTTTCTCAGGCTAGAAGGCACCAAATTAAAAAATAATTTCACATTTCTTCTACACTGATGACCCAGTTTAAATACAGATTCATCTTCCCAGCGCTGAAGTACCCCTTTAACAAACATCAGTAGCGGATGAGAAAACCCATGCAATTTAATAATACTACTGTTATTGTGTCACAAAATGTAGTTGTAAGACTTTTTCAGTAGAGAATGTACTTGTTTAAAGCTCAAATGTGTGGTTTATTTATAAAGAAAGCACCTATTTGAACATTTTATCTGCCGTTTTCGGAGTTGTGAGATCCAAGGAATCACCAGATGCTCAGCGCTCATTAACCCCGTCGAGAGCAACCTTTCCTCGGCTAGTCCTTCTGACGTTTGCGTTGATGTCTGTTAATAATTTTTTTTGTGTAGATCTAACGGGCGATCTTTGGTCTCATGTATATATTATTTGTTTCCTTGCAAATCGTTTTGGCTGAAGGCAAAGTGAAGTTTAGTAACTTTATATTTTTAGGCTATTTAACTTTACCATTGTAGCCAATCAAGGTGAGAGCAAGTTGAGTGACGCTATCGAGAACGCTGCTTTTCCATTTGCAGAATTACCGGACTTGTGTCCTCCCATCCTCTGGAGTTTGTTCTCTGGAGTCGAACTTGGCAAGTCTGAACTACCAAGGACACAATTCTGGGGTTAGCGTACTTGGTTTTGAGAAACGGTCATGGTCTGAAGCGCGTGCTACAGGTGCACTTAGGCCGTGTCCGAATCCAGTTTTGCTAGTTTAGCGACGGAAAAAAACAGCCTGCGCACCAGGCGCATGGTCCAAAAGATTTGTACCTAGGCCCTGTCCCAAATGGCACACTTCATGTGCACTTTCGGTCTTGTGAACATACAATGGCCATTGCGTGCATGTGTCCATTTGGTCCACAAGACCGTAGGGTGTCCCATACGTCATTTAAGCTTAAAGAAGGGTGCTCGTGAGCGCCCCCTTTGCAGCTGCTTTACACCCTCATTGTGCACTTCAGCTGAGCCCGCAAGTTTGCTAGCTAGAGGACTTCTACCCAGCAGTCAAAGCAGCATTACGTCGTGAAAGTGCGGACTCAGAGGAAGACCGTGAGGGTTTAGGGTGCCATTTGGGACAGGGCCCTAGTCTCTTAATGAGTCATGGGAGTGTTTTGGAGTCTCATCTCCCATTTCCTTCAAAAGCCAGTTGTGGTTGCACCATGGCGAAATTGCTATTTACATGGCAGAAATAGCGAGTGGAAAGACTGAACACTTCTCCAGAGAGGAATCCTTTTATTTTTAATATTTAAAAGGTTTGAGTGCTGCTGCATGTCCCTGTGTGTGTAATAAGCAGACTGTACGCACGTTGTGCACCCACCAATAGGCGCATATTACTAACAAATAACACAGAAAATACTGCTTCATTTTCAGTTGCCTCAAAATAGCAACGTGCAAACAATTCGCCTAAGCACACCTCGTTTTCAGACCAGCACACCCATGGCCGAACAGATGGCCGGATTGGCCGCGAGTTTGCTATTTAAACATCGGGCCAAGTGTATGCTAGGGCCCTTACTTGTTTAGACATTTATCTCCACCTACTGATCATCTTCTTCTTATTTTGATTATGCTATCATTTCATACTTTTTACATATTAATAAAAACACATTAAGTTATAGTTCACCAAAAATGAACATTCTGTTATCATTTACTCACTCTCATGACAGTTGAAGCCTAAACGGGTATGTGTAATAAATGTTAAAAACAGGAAATGATAATGACAGGAAATCAAATCAAATATAATTTTTTACAGCTGATTTTTGTAATGTCTGTTTGATGCTTTTCTCATTTAACGCAATGACTTTAGGTGATTTTTTGGAAGTAATTCTTCAGCCAAATTTGATGTTCGATTAATTTGTGATGTGATTATACATACACACATATTTTGTTGCCATTTTTAACAGATTTAATCTTGAGTAAAAACAACATGAGTTCCAGGTATTGTTATTATACAAGATAAATATACAGATTGAGAAAGTGTTTTGCAGTGCATGAGTTGTTTGAACGTTTAGTTTCAACGCTGAGTCAAAACATCTCTCCCCTCAACCTGTGTTACTTAAGTCATACTTTTGGCTTTCTAGTAATCTTGCTGTTTTACTAAATTTCCCTTCAGGGATCAATAAATTTCCTATCTATCTTTCTATCTATCTATCTTGTCTTCCTAGTCTTTCATTTTCACATTCCCTTCTTGACGGCATTCCCTCATTTGCTCTCCCCTGGCTCTCGAAAATGCACTGGACGTGGACGAGATTTTCCGTTCCGTTGGCAGTAGATGGAAATGGGGAAGCTTGGCAAGCGACTGTTATTATTTTTCCTTTTGCACAGTATCAGCTCTTTCAGCAGCCTCTCTGTCATTCAGACCCAGCAAACGTCTCCAGGATCACAATCTCAAGCTGCCTTATCAGCATCATGCTTTCAGACAGGCTGATCCCACTGAGAGAGACAGTAAGGCCTTTTCACACCACTGCTAAATATTAGTTGCAAATGTCAATTATGCAAACAACATTGTAAATAGAAGAAATATATTTTTATGGGCCTATTTTCACAACATTCGTAAGCCAACATACGCTACCATTCAAAAGTTTGGGGTCAGTAAGATTTAAAGAAATTGAAGATTTTATTCAGCAAGAATACGTTGAATTGATCAAAAGATTTTTTTATAGTTTCAGGAAAAAAAATTTTTGGAAAAAAATGCTGCTATGTTGAATCCTGAAAAATGTATCACAGTTTCCACAAAAATAGGAACTGTTTTCAACATTGAAAATAATACATTTTGGGGTTTTTTCTTGATCAGCAAATCAGCATATTAGAATGATCTCATGTGACACTGAAGACTGGATGCTGGATACGCATGCTAATGACTGCTAGAAAATCAGTTTACTATCAAAGGAGTGCATTCGATTTTGAAATATAAATTGCAAATCTGTTGCAATTAAAAAAATAGACCTTTGTCTGTGATTTGTTACACATTTTTGTTTGGAAAACAGCAAGTTGTTCAGTGTTTGTGCATAATGTAGATAGCAAGCTATTGATTGGCATGGTTCTGCTGGACCCTAAATGTATTTGAATAAAACCCTGATCATGATGATGAGTCTGAATGAGGAAGATTGGAGCCATTATTTGACTATTTCTTTAGTTTTATATCTAATCTTAACTCTTACTTCCTTTTTTGTACTATTTACTACAGTATATTTGATGTCTATGATGAGACAGCAGCTGTTTCCATCCACCTATGTCATAAGACATGCACATAAACTACAATGGAAAGACATTTACAGAATAAATACCTCAATGCGCATCAAAAACTCACGTTTGACTTTGCCTCAACAGTGGATGTGATTGGATAACTAACCAGCCGACTAATTGCACATCATCTCATATTTTGGTATTATACTTCTGAAATGCCTGAGCCAAAGTCTGTCTTCAGAATAATGTGCTTTAATTCCTTTAGAAGTGTCCTACATGATTTGGTTCCCAAACACCAGCAGAGTTTATTGCGTTTCATCATTTCTCTGAGTCATTTATTATGTAGGATAAAACAGCCACAGCTTCCCTGACTGGAAGTGCCGATTCCAATTGGGAAAACTAGTGGAAGTGCAACTTTGGATGGAAACATAGTTAGTGGCCCATGGTTTGGCACACTGAGAACAAAAATGTCTTTGGTCAAATATTCTCAAAATATTGCTTGCACACAAGGAAGGAAGAAAGAATCCCAGAGACTAGACGTTTAGTGTTTCTTTGGTTATCTGTGTTTAAACTCATCAGCCAGAATAGCGGATCTTTGCATTGTGTTTTGAAGAATATCATCTTTATTTGTGTGCAGGATGTTTCTAAATTGTGTAGTGCTTTTCCAAGGAAACTGTAGAAAACCTTGAAGCCATTGACAGAATATCAAAATAAGAGCTCAATCCAGCTGGAGGCACTTAAAGCCTTGTTTAGTTTAGGCCTACCTGCACAACTGAACCCAACTGAATCTTAATGGGAAGTCAGATGATGGGCTTTGAGGTTCAGAGGGACTTGATTTCTTTTAATTGGAAGCTGGTTGATTTGACCGGCTTTTTCATTAGTCTCTTGTTCAGATTCTGGGAGCCAAACTGATGAGGGACTCCAAGACTGGAGGAAAGAAGCAGAACAGGGCCAGTTCCTCTCTGGGTCAAATCCTTTAAATAAAACTCCAGTTATAACTTTGTCTTTGTCCTCCCAGGCCAAGATTTTCTACCCTCTTTTCTCACATTATGGGAAGGGTTGATGAATGGTCTGCAAGAGCAGAGATGGGAATAGGGCTTTAGAGCTTATTTACTCCAGCTTAAGTCTTAGATAATATTTCTTTACATGTGTTCCCAGTTTTTTCCTCCAACGACTTATTTGGGGAATTGGGAGCAGTACAGACACCAGATACCGTTGCACTCTTAAATATGTTTGTTCCAGAAATATATTACTAAGTTCTCATACTCGTCGCCATCCCGCTTCTACGGGGTCCTCGTGATTCTAGGAATGATTTGTGGTTCTGTCATGGTGATTGTTGAGGTTGTGCCTTCCAATGTAGGTAGTTGACAAAGCTTATTTTGTAATCTTTTAAATTAAATAACTTACACTGTCTGGTGGCATAAATCTCTTAAGGCCAATTCACACTGACCTGACAGATGCAGACCAACGCCGACAGTCACCAGATTACAGCACGTCACTTCTCCGACATTCTAAATCCGACTCAACATGTTCATTTGGCGAAAACAAGCTCCACCAGACGACAGGGCTAACACACTGATCCGGAAAAACCCGGCGAAGTGTCTGTTGCCATCTGTCGGCACTGCGTAAAAAGAAATGAATACTGTTGTTCAGCAGTGATGCATTAAATTGATCCAAAGTGACAATAAAAAGACAGTTTTGTTACAAATGAGTATTTCAAATAAATGTTTTCAACATTCATAATAATAAGACATGTCTCTTGAGCAGCAAATCAGCATATTAGTATGATTTCTGGAGGATCGTGTGGCTGGATTAATGGATCCTGGAAATAAATGAATAATTTAGTTTTATAGTAAATTGTTATGTTGCAATATTTCACAATGTTATTTGTTTTTACTGTATTTTTAAACAAATGAATGTATTCTTGCTGAGACTCCTTTCACTGCAAAAAAAATGCTTTTCTTACTTAATATTTTGTCTTTTTTCTACTAAAACTTCTAAAAAATAATTACATTAAGAAACATTTACTAGAAATAAAAATATATTGTCTTGTTTTGGGGGGGAAATTATTCAAAATGAAGAGAGTTTTTGCGTAAAATAAGCAAAATAATCTGCCCGTGGGGTAAGAAAAATAATCTTGTTTTAAGATTATTTTTCTTACCCCACTGGCAGATTATTTTGCTTATTTTAAGCAAAAACTCTCTTCATTTTGAGTTATTTTCCCCCCAAAACAAGACAATAACTTTTACTTGTCTAATAAATACTTCTCATTTTTAGATGTTTGGACTAGAAACGAGACAAAGATACTAAGTAAGACAAGCTTCTTCTTTTTTGAATTGTTCAAAAACATGAATAGATGTTACTGACCCATACCTTTAGTAATTAAAGTGCCCCTATCATGCTCCTGATTTTGTTGGAGACAACACATTTACATGCATCAAAGGTAAAAAAAAAAAAAAACACATTCATTTTCTTATATTATACATTGAACATCACCGCGTTGTTCAGAATCCCTCCTTTCCGTGAGCTACTCTGCTGTGATTGGTCAGATGCAGTCTGTTGTGATTGGTCTACAGTTTACAGCACACATCGGAAACAAACGGCCATCGAACATTCAGCTCCGTGAGGAGGCTTCCTATAGCTCAGCGATTATACACACTGTAAAGACAGTAACCATGGCATCGATTTTTTTTTACCATATCAATCTGAGCGCGAGTCTGCTGATGAATATGAATATGTACATCAACAAACACATGCCGCGCACATGAACTGAATAAACCCTATTTATAACAGTCCATACATTAGCCCAGCACTAATGTGAATGACTGATGTAACATTAAAGTTTGCCTTTATCCTTTATCTTTACTTAAAATAGAAAAAAAAACAGCATACAATCTGCATTAATAGACACATTAACAGGGAACAGTGACCCACATCAGATTTGCAGTAGTATTTCAGGCAGTAATAATATGAGTTAGCTGGTTAGCCGGAAAATTACATAATATAAAACACAGTATTTTGAACACCCGGTAGAAAATATATTCATCAATCCTTAAAGGGTTAGCTCACCCAAAAAGGAAAATTCTGTCAACAATAACTCCTAATCCTAATTAAATCTTACAAATCACTAATGAAGATATTTTTGTTGAAATCCGATGGCTCAGAAAGGCTTTCATTGACATCAATGCCATTTCCTCTCTCAAGACCCATAAAAGGCACTAAAGACGTCGTTACAAAGCCCATCTCACTACAGTTGCTCTTCAATAGTTTTATGAAGCTACGAGAATAGTTTTTGTGCGCAAGAAAATACATAAATAACAACATATAGTGATGGGCCGATATCAAAACCAAGATTTGAACGGTTATGAATCAGCATATCGATTCATGATTCGGATCGCCACTGTCACGTGATTTCAGCAGTTTGACAGTTTGACACGCGATCCAAATCATGAATCAATACGCTGATTCATAACGGCCTTTTATGGGTCTTGAGAGAGGAAATGACATTGGTGTCAATGTAGGCCTGTCTGAACCATCGGACTTCAACAAATATATCTTCATTTGTGTTCTGAAGATAAACGGAGGTCTTACGGGTGTCGAACGACATTAGGGTACGTAATTAATGACAAAATTTGGGGGTGAAATAACCCTTTTAATAATACTTACAGGTTGTGATTTTGAAGAGCTAGCTGGTCCAAATAAACTGGGTACTACTCATATTTCAAGTGCAAGCGTTTTGGTTTGTGTCACCACTTAGTTGCTGTGAAGTCTCATTTCATGTTATCCTATCACATCCTGTTCTAGATGTCCAACTTTCATACGCATCCAAAACGCTGACAATTTTAAATTCCCCCTTCCCTCCACCTCATGCTTTAATGTTGCCCAGTAAACCTCTGCATCTCCAGGCAGTTTGATGTGACAGAATGAAGGAGGAGCTTGACAAGCTGGCCATAGATGAGAGCACTCAAATGGGCCGTGCACCATCCAACTCCCAAGCACAACAGAGCGTTTGTGTTCTCCCCTAACCACAGCAAGGAAGAGATTCGTGTTAGCATGGAGAACTGGCTCCTGATGCAGCGTGGTTGACCTTTCGCATATGCTAGCACTTGCTGATGAAAGATGGAACATGTTGATTATAAATAAGTTGGTCACTATGTTCATCCAATGTTGCCTTTAAAAGGTTTCCCAAGACCTAGTCATCCAATGTCATTTCTGAGCTGTTTATTTAAAGACTGATATTGCTTCAATCAGTTTGACAATATTTTCAATTTCTTACAACTGATTACACACTCTGTCCTTGTTCTCCCATTCCTCTCATTACGATTTAGTCATCAAACCCATGTTTTTTGCCGCTTCGCTAATGCAAACCAGAGCATTTGTGAAATCTGGCGTACCAATAAGCGACACTTTAATACCAGATCCAAGTGCAGATCACCGGCACTTCCTGCCCCATGATCAGTTTTTTTTAAATCTTTACAGAAATGTAAGCCAAAAATGTCCCATGTGTTATGAGAGTGCGTGATATTCATCTTCAAGTGGCTTGATGCCTGTGCAATAATTTTCCGGAGCTTTGATCAGCGTAAGGTTCAGATACATATAGTCTCACTTGTTTCGCCTCTAGCTTGAGATTGTTGCCTGATTAAGAAGACTGTCTCACCTGCAACCTTTGTTTCCTGCAATTTGTTTGTCTAGTCTCAGAATATCCCGTGCCTTGCACTGGTTGTGCAATCAAGATCTGTGTGCCATTTGTCTAAATCTCAAAGGCCCACTTTCTTTCCTCCGTGTAAAAGGTACACTGTATCTCACATTACCCTGGCTAAAGTTGCTGAAAATGTAGAGAGGAAAGGATTTGGGTTTGCGTCTCACTGGGACGTCTCATCGTCATTCACATCTTTTTTCAAAATTTTTCTTGCAAGCTTTTGTTTGATCATAATTTGATTCACACTAAAGAGAGATTTTGGCTTGATTAAGGAAGGCATATAGAAGTTGGTTTGAGAAAGTGTATGAGCTACTACGATAAGGTTTAAAGTCTAGTCAGTTTTTTTGGAAAAATGAATACTTTTTTAAGATTTATTTTTGACAGTATAGAGTGGACAGGAAGCGAGGTGGGAGAGAGGACTGGATCGGGAAAGGTCCATGAGCTGGGACTCAAACTTGGGTCGCCCAAAGCACAATGATGCTATATATGTTGGTGTACTGTCCATGAGGCTATTGGCTTTTAACATTAATAATAAAAGAAAATATTCTTGAGCACCAAATCAGCATATTAGATTGATCTCTGAAGGATCATGTGACATTGAAGACTGGAGTAATGTGTTTATAATAGTGATCATCTTTTTTATGTATTCATTTTATCATCAACTTTGACAGAATGAGGGGTTTATGTTTGTTATGAGCTGTTTTTAATCTCTGAAGAGGATAGGAAAGCCATAGCAATATGTAACCTTATATGTTGAACATCTTCAATGTACATTTCCCATATTAATGCTAAAATAAACATTGTCTAGCTATCACCAGACCAAGTTCAATTTAAGATTGAACATTGGTCTGGGAAGTCTGCGCTGTATTTTCTACTGCACAAGAGTAATGATAAACGAGCATGATTCAAATGTCAGTTGGCTAGTCCTTTAACCAATCAATACATACCACAAGAGAAGTGATCAACCCATCGCTTCTCTATCCGTCATTGCGTTAAACCCGCCAAAAGTGTGCCATGTGGATAAGCCAGTCTGCGATTGGTTTCTGCAAAAGTGTAACAGAAGCTGTAAAAATGAATGTACAGTAGGGATGGCTCGATACCACAATTTTGGCTTCGGTACGGTACCACAATCTAATACCGAAGTACCGATATTAAATCGATACCACACGGTCTGATATTAGCACGGGTATATTGCACGCAAATGAGTACCCTACAATTATGCAAGTTTTGAGTTTATAAAGTGGGAAATTACCACAAATGTTTATTAGTAAGTTATTCAGCAAAGCTTATAACATCAAATCAGTCATTTGAAAACTTTCTTGTAAGAAATAATTGCAGCACAAATCTCTCAAAATTATTAAATTGCTTCTGGTTTCAAAAGACATCGCACCTACACTAAAGCAATCTGCATAATCCGATTCAACATTTCACGTTCGTCTCGGGATGGATAACAGAAATCATTTGAACATGCAAGTGATTTTATAGCATTTCGTAATAACAGTTACAGGAGATATGCGCTCAGAACAATGACACACACTTAGAGCTTGCACATTGCAAATTAAGTTTCCTTAAACAGTCAAATACACAGAATTATGTAAAAATGTCTGTCTTTAGTGAGTATTCACATAAACACAATCGGTTGTGTCTAACGCGAATGTAATTAGTGCAATAGTAGTACACATGCAAATATTATCTAAATGTTGGTTGAAACGAAAGCAGGACATTTTGTGATATTCGATCTTATGTTAGGCTATGTATGTGCGTTGATCAGTGTAAAAAGAAAATAAATGTCTAAATTAGATGGTTTGAATGATTCACTGACCTGTCGATCTCTTAAGAAGTCTTAAAGTCAGAATAGTGACAGATGCTTCTTGGCTAGGTTTGATGGTTCTTCCTTAGTTTTATAAGCAAAGTTATTAAAAATTTCACTTCTATTCCTCTCTTTATTATTTTGTTTTGGGCATCTTGAGTGAGATTCAACTGCTTTATCCATTTTGTTCATCTATGTTGTTGTCACATTTGCCAGTTGTTTCGGGTCAGTTTGGGTAGCCCGCTGCCATCTAGCGGTGAACTTCAGACAAGCAGCATATACCGAAATGTGCTGATAATTTCGTACCGTTTATTTTTCCAGTACCGGTATACCGCGTATCCCTAATGTACAGGTTTCCAGACTGAGTTGCAGGACAAAATCAAACCCTCAGCTGATCAGGCTGGGTTTACCCAGTCTAGAATAAACGTTAAAAAAAATATTATATCAAATAAATGCTGCTTTGGTGAGCATAAGAGACGTCTTTCAAAAATGGTTAAAAAGATCTTACCGACCCCAAACTTGTGAAAGTTGTGGTTGTAAGTGTGAGAAACAAAGCTGTAATTATGAAATATAAGATCACACCTGTAGATAAAGTCACAATTGTGAGAGATTAATTATTGTATTCTGTTATATTATGGAGGCAGGCTTCCACACATCCCTTCTATTTTTCATAGCGAGAGGTCACCTTTTTTTCCTAATAATTACAACAGGAGGATTTCTTCACGACTTCCTCTTTTTAACGTGTGAATATGTTTGAGTAATCAGTTTAAAAAGTACAAGAAGAAGTCATTTTCATGTTGTATAGTGTGTGTCTCTTTACCTGGTAACTAATCCTGACATCCAGATGTCATCATCATAACCTTTTTGAATTCATGAGAAATTAAACCAGGGGAGTCTTGAGTTCAAAGCGGCCTGTAATACAAACCCATGATGAGACAAAGACCGGGTTGTTCCTGTTATCCTGGACTGAAATACAGATCTTCTAAACTAGGTGCTTACAGTCCTGTCCTCTCACTTGAATACTGACCTTTTTGAAGAAGACCTAACTCTAAAGACAATGCATGATTTCCTTTGGTCCAAACATAGTTATCCCTGTCACAGATTTATTTTCCTGGCATAGCTAGAAAGAATCAAGCCATTAACCTTGTCCGGGTGGAACTCAAGTTTCTGTGAACATGATCCTGCCTTCATAGACTCATAACATTGCAAAGACTCGCTGTGAGGGTCTTTACACTGATCGCCCAGTCGAAACAGTACAAAGCATGACCCCTGCAGGAATAACCCACCTGCTTTTACCAAATGTAGGTGAATCCGGCTGAATAAAGGCCTGCAGAATTTGAGTTCTCCAGTTGCACTTTGGGTCATGGACACATGTCTGGGTCCAAGTAACAACTTCTAATCCGTTTACATTCGGCTGAGACTAAGCAAGAAGAAGGGTATTGTGTGGCAGTTCTTATGCAACCAAACACACTTCCTGCATCCCATCATGCTCTGCAGAATAGAGGCTGTGAGCATGAATAGAAGTGCCACCATATGCTTGGGCAATGCATTTGGCAGCTCATATGAGTGTGTGGGTAACAGTTACTGATTAGGAATGTTTGTTTGCAAATGGCCGCATTGGTCACACCGGCCCACAGCGTCATCGCATAAATCTCTCTATTAGGTATTTATGGAATCCAGATGAGTCTGCAGGGGTATGTTTTCATTCAGCCTCATTATGGTATTGCAGTAATGTTGAATAACATATATTTATATATCATTTAGCAAAGGCTTTTAACCAAAGTGACTTATGGGAAAGCACAAGCGGTCATATAGTACTGCAGTATAAACTTTCTTGCGTAAAACAGTATGAAGTTTTAGTAGAAGTAGAGAAATAAAGAAGTTAAAAGCACTATAAGGATATAATGATCAAATAAATTCTAACAGCAATACTGATAAAAGCACTTGGATGACTTCAAATGAATATATAATTTAAATACACATCAAGAAATATATTGTATTGGTAAAAAATATAAAAAAAATAGTGCTGTGAAATTGATTAATTGCAATTCATCACATCCAAATTAAAAGTTTGTGTTTACATAATATGTTTGTGTGCTGTAATTATTATGTATTTATAAATACACACACATGCATGTATATTTTTAATTGTTATTTTTATATGTAAAATATTTATTTATAAGATCAATTATTTTTATATATACAGTATGCAAATATTTCGTAAATATATACAAGAAGGAGTGTGAATTTTTATACAATAATTATACACAGTACACACGTATTATGTAAACACGAACTTTTATTTTGGATGTGATTAATCACGATTAATCATGATTAATCAATTGCACTAATAAAAAAGTATTGATATTTTCCTAAGTCCACTACATGTTAATAAATATTATTTTTGCAGCTGTATAATATTATCATCCATGGGAAAGAGGATTTCAGCAATGAAGATCATCTGACAGGGATTCGTGAAATCCTCTTCCCCTTTCCCATCCAAAGATTCAATCAGATTATTCATTGAAAAAGGAATTTAAAAAAAAATGGTTACATGCCTTACTGCTGACTAAATTGTTTTGAATCCTATCAGACATAACAGTACCTCTGCTGTCCTTCGACTGAAATACTGCTGCTTAAAAATGGTCATCGACTGGACTGCAAATGTTCTTCTGCAGTATTAATGAATGCATTGTGTCCACTTAGGGTAATATTGATGAAGTCCAGTAACCCAAACAAAGCCATTTGTTTTTGTAAAATACTGGAATTTAAGTCACCCACCCACAAACTGCACACGCCAAATACAGTCATTGAGACAAAATGAGGCTCGGGCAAATTTAATTCACATACACAGGAAGCTGAGAATGAGTGGTTTGATTTGCCATGGTTTGATACAGTATACACAGTGAATCTCAGGGAATTTCTGGATAGGACGTTAAAGTATACAACGCAGTTCAATTTGTGGGACCTGCAGCAGTCTCTGAGGGGAACTATGAAAAATGTAAGATAAAAAATTACTAAATGTTTTTTTAACAGCTCTATATACAGTATATATTTTATTTAATTAAATTATTTTCTTTATATTCGAATGGTAAATAGAAAAAAGGTAACATGAAGTAACTTAACTTAATAGAACGGTTTTTTTTTTCATAAGATAGTGTTTTAATGATTTCTTTTGGGTTTAGTCACATTTCATTTTGGAAACAACATGTCTATATTTCACACAATATTGTGCACAGTATAAACGGGTCTTTATATAGTACGTGAAAATATATAACTGCCATTATATTTTATAGGGGTTCCTAACAAGGGGATTATCATATTGGGGGGTCTTTGGCATTAACAAGTTTGCAAAACCTAGTGCCATTGAATTAAGTCGCTCAATGAGGCCTTTAGAGTACGTTTATAGTGAATTATTCATCTTTGGGGGAGATATGGGGGATGAGAGTGATTTTGGCATTTAGCTTGGAAATAGATCTTGAACCATGGTGCCCACAGACACTAGTACAATCATCTCTCGCCCGCCTCTCTCTCACTTTCCCATCACAGGCTCTCACACAAATCATTAAAATAGCATTTTAAGCACTAGTTAAGTCATTCCAGCAAAAACCACAGTCTCCTTATTAGGCAGCCTGCGATTCAGCAAACGGCACCCAGCAAGAGAAAAAGAGATTTTGGAAAAGCAAAGAAAGAGTTAGGCTCTGTTTGTTTTCTTGTCTGTCCTTTGTGTCTATTTCCTGTCCGTTTTTGTGAAGGCGTTGGATTGTCATTGTCTAGATTTAGAGATTTAGTCTGCGTAGGAGGGTGTAAAAAAAGTTCATATTTTCCCCATTCTTAAAAGTGTAATCTTTATAGCTTTCTCCCTCAGGCAACACTAATATGCTGTATCACCAACATCCTTTTTTTTCCCTGCTTTTTTTTTTTCAAGCAGAGACAATAAAACTCTGGAGGAGTCTTGTCTAGACCAGGCAAGTTTTTCAAGTGGGGTTCATCTGCTTGATTCATAGCCTTAAAGTCTCCTCCAAACCCAGTAACAACACACACTTGTAGAGCCGAACATTCCAGAACTATTATTTTTGCATTATATTCCTATTGCTTGAAAGACATAAGCAGTTATCTGCTCCATTAGCTCCACACGCCATACAAATCAACCTACTGTTCTCTTCAGCCCGAGATGATCACATTTTGCAGAATTAGTAGGCAACACATTTTCTATTGATAACACACTTCATCTCTGCCTATAATATCCTCCAGTGTGCAGGTCTAGCAGTGTAACCATACACTGTAAAAAAAAAGGCAAATTTTGAACTTTTGCAGTACAATCGACTTGGATGTTTAAGTTATTTCAACTTAAATTATGTTAAACTGACTTTTAAAAATGAGTTACATCTTGCCTAAATAATAAAAAAAAGTTTAACATTTCTTAACTTATTTTGATGAGTTAAAACAATGTAAAAACATATGTTGTCATAACTTATTGAACATATAATTTTTTACAGTGTACGGTTAACCTTCAACGCTGTCAGAAAAAAAGATACAAAAGATATGGTACCCTTTCAAAAGGTAAACATTTTATCCTTATTTGTGGGTGCATATCAGTATCTTATTAGTTCCTTTTTAAAATATTATCGGCCCAGTAACGGGATAGTACACCCCAAAATGAAAATGTTGTCATTTGCTCAGCTGTATGTCATTATAAACCTGCATGACTTACTCTCTTCACTGTAAATTGTTTTGTTGGTTTAACTTAAAAAAAGTAAGTAACCTGGTTGCCATAACATTTTGATTTTATTTAAATTAAAAATGTGAGTTGATACAATGAAGGAAATTGGATTAATAAATAGAAACTCGAATTATTATTGTATCTGAACCACATAAAAAATGTGATAAATCATGAAAATTTGGCATGTTTCACTGGTGTTATCAGAAATAAAACGCTCACAATTACCCAATATGCTTACAAAATCTTACCCGATCACACATAAATGCGTATAAATAGTACGAGTGTGATGTAATGTCGTGGAATGTATATGCCAAAATGTTTTTCGCGTGCATATGATACGCACTTTATGGCATATATGACACGGTCTCTTGGGTAGGTTTAGGGTAGTGGGGTGGGGGGTTCGTATGTATAATACGCCATAAAGTGCGTATCATATGCACGTGAAAAACAGCGTATCATATGCACGCCAAAATGAGTTTTGCCGTATACATTCCACGACATTGCACACTCGTACTATTTATACGCATTTTTCGTGAGATCCGGCTGGAATAACGGTTGTCAATTCTTAAAGATGTTCATTGTATTAACTCAAATTTTTAATTTCAATAAACTAAAAATATTAAGGAAACCAGGTAACTTATTTTTAAAATAAATGTTTACAGTTTGATAAAACCCAAAAATATATATTTTAAAAAATGTATTTTATTGTCTGTACAGAGAAAGCCAGTGGCATGTTGTTATGGACCTCATTTACTTTTTTCACACACCAAAAACTGCTTTTCGTAGAGGTAAGTCATGCAGGTTTGGAATGTAAATATGACAGAATTGTCATTTTTTGCTAAACTATCCTTTTAAGACGATAAACCTCCACACCAGTATTCCATAATGGAAACTAGCATTCAAAACACAATATGTGTAATAGAAATAAACACTTTTCCATGAATATCCATTGCTTTGCTTCAATATGTTGGAGCCATTTTCCTTGGTGAGGTGTCACCTTAACATCTGCCCCATAGTTTAGCACACACACAGACACACACCCAGTGGTCTGCCTTACTTTGATATATTATGTCTAAGCATGGAGGCTCCTTAGTCTGCGTCTCAATAGTAGGTTTGTCGAGCTCCAGGGTGTCTATGGATACATGCCCAGTCTGAAAAGATCTACAAAGCCAGACGAGAGGACCAAAGAACCCTTGTCTTGTCCAGAAAAGGGGCATGAGTCCAACAAGGATTAAAACAGCATTCCTCTGCCACCCCACAGAAGCCACAAAATGGTGGTTGCATGGAGTGAATTGGAATGCCTGGTCCATGACTTGACTATTGGCTGTGCTTGAAAGACCGAACATGGCAGTCATTAAAAAATTGCTTATAACCATTAAGCTTTCTGTGATTGAAGCTATTTCAGTTCATATGATCTTTCATGTGTTTTAGAGCAGGGAATGGTGTTATTGAATGTGATATTTTTAGGCCGCAGATTGTTAAAACAGGAAGAGGAATATTATACGGCTATGGGCTTATATTTATAATTAATTTGCCTACTGACAACCCTTTTGCCATGAAAGTACGACTTTGTGGTGTAAAATGCCATTTTCTGCTATGATGTTCATTTGAAGTAAATGGTCCATTTGCTGTAAAACTGCTAATTTGTTAGATGCAGTTTCATTTCATTAATTCTTCTCCTGTCTGCGTGTAAAAACGGATTGCACCATATTTAGTGGCAAGGAGTGGTTTTCTCATAGCTTTTTCCCTCTGTGGCCGTGGTCCATTGATTTTAGCCCCCTTTCCCTAAACCTAAGTAAACACAGTCTTTTCCAAACCATACTAAAAAGCAGAGCTCTTGGTCAGCAACTCGTGAATGATTAGAGAAAGGGCTGTTTGGGTAATTTGCATGTACTTTACTTTGTGTCACAAAGAGCTGGTTTACAGGCTGTGGTGTTGACTTCAGCCAATTAATTATCCTTGGGCTCAATGGAGTGGCACGTTTTTACCTTCTCCTTTATTTCATATTTGAAGTCTGTTTCTGGTTAGTATCTATTATATTGCCAGACATTCTTATGTGCATTCTGTTTGTAGTGATGTCAGGTTTTTGCCTACTTGTAAATAGAAATTCTGACATTGTTTACTCGCCTTCTTTCTTTTTGACCTTTTTCTGAAATGTAAAATTAGATATTTTGAAGGATGTCACTTAAAATTATAGTTTTTAGTGACCGTAACTGTTAAAGGAAGTGTATGTAAGATTGTGGCCAAAACTAGTACTGCAATCACTTTTAAATGACTGCAGAGTGGTGTATCCCCTCCCCCCGGATGCTGAATCACTACTGACTTCATGATTGGTAGATATGTGAAGGGTGGAGCTTCAGGCCAAAACATCAACATCAGTCGAGGGCTGCAACAACAACTTTTAAATGACAATATCCTGGCCAGACTGCTGTTGTCAGTGATACAAGTATTTGAAATTTACATGATTTTTTAATGTCTATTGGCATATCAGGGCCATTTTATGATTAATTGAACTACATTTCTAACATACAGTTCCTTTAAGGATGGAAGATAATTAGTTAATAATTTAATTCAACTTATTTCAAAAGCATTAAAAAAATGGTAACTTTATTTTACAGTATCCTTACATATGTTACTTGCACTCACTGTAGTAACAACAGTAAATTATGCATTATTACATACAGCTACACTGTCACAATTGACTGGTAATTTTCTACTAGTACATTATCCAGTAATTTTACGGAAATTTTCCGTTGACCCTTAAAACACAAACTAATGCAATGTGTAATTCAAAATACAGGTAAAACACCTGTATACACCTGAAACACCTGATTCCTTCATATTTATACAGTACATTGTGCACTATTTTTACAGGCTTTTTTTTTTTACAGTGTGACCTTATAGTAAGTGCATGTTTTTAATTAAAATTACCCAGTAATTAAATATATAATAACTCTGTTACAAGGACAAAGGTTTAACTAAAGTGCAACCAAAATATTTGACCAACCTCTTTCGAGAGGTAGTGTACTGTAAGTATTATTCATGCAATTTTCCAATGAAAGAAAATGCCTTGATATAGAAATATACAATTCTTAAAAAATGTACAAACTCAAATATGAATTCAATCCCAGAGGCCGTTTGGGAAGGTTATGTGTGGTCTTTTTCACCATCATGTTTCAGTCCACATCAAGGGCTTTTCTATATCTGTTGGGCTCTATTGATAAACAATGGGTTGTCTATTTAATGGAGCTCCAGCAGTGCCCACCCGATTTTCTAAAGGAATGTGTCACTGTTCGTAACAGATGCCAGAGACCCCAGTGGCACGGTATTCAATATTGCAAACCCAGAATTCAAGAACCCAAATGAATAGTTTGGAAAAGTAATCATCCGGTGATTGTCCAGAAATGTAGCCACAACATAGCTAACCGCTTATGGCTCACTAATCAAAGGCATAAAATAAAGCCCCTGATATGGTGTCGAAAACTGATTTTACCAGCCGTATTCCCTTCAATAGACACCTGCTGTTTGAGCATGAGGGGTGACTCCAATGCTGGTCCACAGATAGGGCAAATACACTGAATGAAAAGAGAGAGAAAGAGGGAATGTGTGCAAGGAATTTTAATGGAGTTCCCCCTTTGTTGCATCTCTGAAACTAATGGCCTCTCCTTACAAAAGCAACCATCTGAGTAAAGTGTCCAATCAAATATGAAATGAAAAGCAAGAAAGGGAGTTAGTGGAGAAGGTCTGCACCACGGCTCATACCAAGATGTAGGCGTATAGTTTGGCAGGGACCGAGGATTTCCATTAAATAGCAGGTTTCAGGAACAAGATAATTGTTCTAGCAGAACTGACCCTCTCTCACCTATTCCTCATCCCCTCTTTCTCCTCTACTCTTTCACTCAACTCTTTTTCCCAGCCCATATGTGGTCTGTCTCTCCTCTTCCAAACCAGAAAGCTGCAGGAGAGAGTCCACAGGTCATTTTCACACCTTAATGAACGAATACAACAGACTTTTCAGCATATAATGGTCTTTAATGGTTTAAAAAGTCATTAAAAGCATACCATTTATCCTAATTTATATATTAAAACATAGATTTTGTGTTTATTAGGAAGATGTGGAAACATATTTGGGTCAGTTTGTCCAGCATCTACTGGAGTCTGAAACAAAGTGCTAAAAATAATTTTGTGTTTTGGACAGTGGTCCTTCATATGGAATATTGGTGTGCCCTCATTGCTTAACTAACCTGATGTCATTGGTCAACTGTTTGTGAACAAAGACTCTTATGAAGTAGGTTTTTTTTTTTAATGGGGGCAAAACACACAGTTTCTGCCAATTAATCTAGAGTACCCATAGAGTAGTATTGCATCCTTCATATCTCTGAAGAGTCTTTAGTTTTATCATATTTATTAAAGACATACGCTGTGCCGATTCTTTCCGAAAACAGCCAAACTCATTAAGGCATTTAATGGGCCGGGCTAAAGAATATTGAGCACACGCACACTTCCTGGATAACTTTGATTCACATTCGTGTTTTTGACATTACGCACCGATTGCCAACAAAACACAGACATTTGATGCAGTTTCACTCACTGCCTGTGGTTTCGACTCATGACCGGGAACAAACACACATGCATAACTCCACACTTTTTAGGTTGATTTTGTGGTCTAAAAACAAAATGACAGCACTGCCAAAGGCTTTAACCCAAACTAAGCTTGCTGTTGACGCTCTTGCTCTAGTTGTGGTTAATGTGCGCACGCGCTAACCCGAGAGAAGTGCACATACAAGTAAAATCTCCCTTTATGATTTAATAAAGGTCCATACTCTGATATAAAAAATTTCCGAAACTTCTTTGAACTCCGTATTCATACATTTTGGCCATGTTTAGTATGAGCATCCAACTCCTTAATAGTGTAAATAAGTCAGAACACAGCTCCATGAGTTAGAGGTTTAAATCAGAGCCATTCACTCTTTCACTGAACCATTAGTGGAGATATTTTTCCAGTTCTGATTCTAATTGAAGTGGGCACTATATGTTTGTACGGGACAGATTTTCTCACTCAACCCACACACACACACACACACACAGGCACACACATATAAGTATCTTGCCACCCGGACCTGAACTCGCCCATATAATCTTGTCCCGCACTGTACTAGCAAATGACCATTACTAATAATTGTATATTTATGTCTGATAACCATGACTTGACATTAACATCTACCAAATGTGGGTGGATTTCAACAGTGCCATGTAACACAGCCACTCCTACTAGCCACTTTGGCGGGTTGAATATTATATATAATGTATACAGTTTTTAATTGTAGTTCGTCTTTTAAAAATACATCTGAAATAATAAACTAAGTGCATTGCAGTGTTAAATATAAAAATACACAGGTCCTTCTCAAAAAATTAGCATATTGTGATAAAGTTCATTATTTTCCATAATGTAATGAAAAAAAATTAACTTTCATATATTTTAGATTCATTGCACACCAACTGAAATATTTCAGGTCTTTTATTGTTTTAATACTGATGATTTTGGCCTAATGCTCATGAAAATCCAAAATTCCTATCTCAAAAAATTAGCATATCATAAAAAGGTTCTCTAAACGAGCTATTAACCTAATCATCTGAATCAACTAATTAACTCTAAACACCTGCAAAAGATTCCTGAGGCTTTTAAAAACTCCCAGCCTGGTTCATTACTCAAAACCGCAATCATGGGTAAGACTGCCGACCCGACCCTGTCCAGAAGGCCATCATTGACACCCTCAAGCGAGAGGGTAAGACACAGAAAGAAATTTCTGAACGAATAGGCTGTTCCCAGAGTGCTGTATCAAGGCACCTCAGGGGGAAGGAAAAAGTGTGGCAAAAAACGCTGCACAACGAGAAGAGGTGACCGGACCCTGAGGAAGATTGTGGAGAAGGACCGATTCCAGACCTTGGGGGACCTGCGGAAGCAGTGGACTGAGTCTGGAGTAGAAACATCCAGAGCCACCGTCCACAGGTGTGTGCAGGAAATGGGCTACAGGTGCCGCATTCCCCAGGTCAAGCCACTTTTGGGCAACAGAGAAGCAGAACTGGACTGTTGCTCAGTGGTCCAAAGTACTTTTTTTGGATGAAAGCAAATTTTGCATGTCATTCGGAAATCAAGGTGCCAGAGTCTGGAGAAAGACTGGGGAGAAGGAAATGCCAAAATGAAGCAGTCATTTCTGCAAAAGGATTCCCGGCCAAACATAATTATTTAAAGGTTGACTTTTTTGTATTAAAAACACTTTTCTTTTATTGGTCGGATGAAATATGCTAATTTTTTGAGTTTTCATGAGCTGTATGCCAAAATAATCAGTATTAAAACAAAAAAAGACCTGAAATTTTTCAGTTGGTGTGAAATGAATCTAAAATATATGAAAGTTTAATTTTTATCATTACATTATGGAAAATAATGAACTTTATCACAATATGCTAATTTTTTGAGAAGGACCTGTATAGATTTTTCAATACATATCGATACTGAAAAATCTGAAACACTTCCAAAAAAAAATTTCAGCAGAATAGAAACACGATACCAGCTGCGCTTTCTCGCTCTCTCATCTCTCCGACAGCGAGTTGACACACAAACCCTCACTCACTAATTTCATTTTCTCCGGATGGATATTGTTTGTATTACAGGGCTTGAATTTCTGTGATACTTTAAATTTTTCCCGCAGATTTTGACCTCACACCCAAAGTGCACACACAAAAGCCACCTCTCAGTGAAAAAAATTGTTGTTTTATGTTGCTTATTGTGCCTAAACAGTCAAACAAACAAAATAATTTCAAAATGCCAGTCTTGGCGAGTATTCAAGTAAACGCAGTCATGTTTAAAGTAAAAGTAAACAGTTGAGAAAGAAAATGCATGTAACATTGTCTGTGTAAATGGTGAGGGAAAAGGTAGAAAAGTCTGCATGAGAAACTTATTCTTAAATATAGTGTAATTTGACAGTCCTTTAATCTGGAGCCCTGCAAACCCATCCTAACAAGCATAAACATTGCAATTTACATCATCTAAACTAATCAAGATGTTGTGCCAAATTCTCCTCTCTACCTGAACATGCTATTACATGGTTCCGATTGCAGAGGCCTTTCTTTGACTTACATTGGAATGGATCTTGTCATCTATGATGAAAATGGGCCATGCCTCGGAAATCATTAAGCCATTGATACACAGTCTTCCCAGGACCTTTTGAAGTCCATAAAGCTGATCATAATCTCATTAATACTGACTGGCCTGCACATTCTAGGGCAGTCTGCCTCCACCCGAGATTGCACAACAGCCATCATTCATCCCTCCCCTGAGAGGCGCGCTTTGGCTGGAGCTTTTATTTGGGTGGAAACGTGTCTTTGGCATTTTATCTTCGAACTTATCAATTGTTGCTCTGCAGTGATAGGAGCTCAAATCATTGTTAGACCTGGCTTCTCAGACTGAGTGGAGGGAGGAAGATATAAGGAATAGGAAGGAGGCTGTTCAAGGGATTTTAAGAGGAGCTGAGCTGTGTAAGACAGAGTGGTTTTTGACATGAGGAGTGAAAGCTTGATTTGTTTTTAATTGGCTGTGTGGTGTCGGTATTGAGTAACGGCGGTACGTTTATGGCCTCATTATTTTAAAGCTCCTGTCTAGATGAAGTGAAAACCAAATGGAGCTGTTCTGTGTGAGAGGAGGAATCCAGACCACTTTACCGGGTATAAAACAGTGGCTGACACCACAAGTGCTAAGGAAAGGTGTCATTAAGCCATTAGTGTCAGAGAACAGCCAAGCGAAATCTAGTATTTGGAACGGATACTTTGCACCTTTTTTTTAATATTGTAGTTCTGAACATGGGCCAGTGACAAATGAGAGTGCACTGGATAAAATAAAACATAATGACATATTTTCCTTACACATTGAATACATTTGAGTGTACACATCTTATTTATTTTATTTTTTTAAGGTTATAATTATTATTTTTTTGTAATATAATTTTTGTGGGGGAGTTACACCAAAAGGCAATTTTTAACAACCTTAGCGAAACTTATCATAAAAGGGTCAAGTTATCTAAAAGTTTAGGCGATTTGTTGACCCTGAGAGACAGTCATGATAATATGCAAGGTTTCTCTTTATAATGTTATTGCCTGATTGATTGATTTGACTGTTTAAATAATTCATTTGTGTGTGTGTGTGTGTGTGTGTGTGTGTGTGTGTGTGTGTGTGTGTGTGTGTGTGTGTGTGTGTGTGTGTGTGTGTGTGTGTATGCGCGTGCGTGTGTGTGTGTGTGTGTGTGTGTGTGTGTGTGTGTGTGTGTGCACATTGATCAGGCATAACATTATACATACATTATACAACATATACAGTGTTGGTCCTCTTTTTGCTGTCATAACAGCCCTGACCCGTCGAGGTATCATACCCCTGAAGGTGTGCTGTGGTATCTGGCACCAAGATGTTAGCAGCAGATCCTTTAAGTCCTGCAAGTTGCAAGGTGGGACCTCCATGGATTGGACTTGTTTGCTCAGCATACCACAAAGACGCTCGATTGGATTAAGATCTGGGGAATTTGGAGGCCAAGTCAACACCTCAAACTTAATGTTGTGCTCCTCAAATCATTCCTGAACCATTTTTGCTTTGTGGTAGGGCACATTATCCTGCTAAAGAGGCCACAGCCACCAGGGAACACCGTTTCCATGAAAGGGTGTACATGGTCTGCAACAATGCTTAGGTAGGTGGTAAGTGTTAAAGTAACATCCACATGGATGGCAGGACCCAATGTTTCCCAGAAGAACATTACCCAAAGCATCACATTGCCTCCGCTGGTTCGCCTTCTTCCCAAAGTGCATCCTGGTGCCATGTGTTCCCCATGTGAGTGACGTATGTGCACCTGGCCATCCACGTGATGTAAAAGAAAATGTCTTTCATCAGCCTTGATAAGAGAAAAATAAATAAAAAACTTAAAACATAGACATCTTAGATCATAGAAAATGTGTATTCAAGTAATTTATGTATGAATTATATTCTAATATATATATATATATATATATATATATATATATATATATATATATATATATATATTTAAACAAGAAAAAATTAGCGAGACATCTTTATTTAATTATTTTTATACAAAGAACTACCTCCAATTGGCTCCCTGGGAGGTTTACAAATGATACTGTTAAAATGTTAAGATTTATGATTGTGTTCGTGTGTGTGGTCGCCCATCATACTTGCTCTCATCTAACGTCTTGATTTTTAACAGTGTTTCTAAAGAGAGGAACCTCCTCAGTGCTAGCTGACCTGCTGACCTCTGCAAGTGCTTTGTAATTAGTCTCATTTCCCAGGTCGGCTTATGTCAACAAGTGCGTCCAGTGGGTGGTGCGGTGTCGTGATGGTCTGATGCTGACAGGTGTTTTATTCACTGAGGGCTGGGAAGTGATATATATCCACAGTGAAGGCTAGGACCAATAATGTGCAAAAAATGAGCTCCTCTCCAGCTCTCAAGATGTTATAGGTCACATTCCTCTGACCGACACAAGCTCATAAAACTCACACGGTTCTCAGAAATGTTTCCAGAGAATACAGTATGGGGGGAAATACACTTGCATAAATACGCCACATATGTAATATATTTTTTTCTGCCATTATGGAATGTAAACTGTAATTCAGTGATGAACATCTCTGTAAAGAATTTGTCATATCTTCATACTTAAGGAAATTCATTTTATTAAAGTGCAGTGACGCACAATTTTTAATTACAAACATGCATTCAAAATAAAACGTGAGGGTGATACAATGCTTAACCCTGTCTATCTATCTATCTATCTATCTATCGATCTATCTATCTATCTATCTATCTATCTATCTATCTATCTATCTATCTATCTATCGATCGATCGATCGATCGATCGATCGATCGATCTATCTATCTATCTATCTATCTATCTATCTATCTATCTATCTATCTATCTATCTATCTATCTATCTATCTATCTATCTATCTATCTATCTATCTATCTATCTATCTATCTATCTATCTATCTATCTATCTATCTATCTATCTATCTATCTATCTATCTATCTATCTATCTATCTATCTATCTATCTATCTATCTATCTGCCTACCTCCCTCCCTACCTATATATATATATATTTTTTTTTTTTTTTTTTATTATTTTTTTTTTTTTTATGCATGTTTGTAATTATATATATATAAATATATTAAAACTTTTCTTGAAAATAGTATCAACTTTGTTGTACAAGCATGAATACAAACAGTACATAAGAACTTGGCACATATATACAAATGTATTTATTCTGCTGAACACAAAAGAAGATATTTTGAAAAATATGGGTAACCAAACAGTTAATTGGCACCATTGATTTCCAAAGTATTTTTCACGTCAATGGGGCCCATCAACTTTTTGGTTACCAATATTTTTCCAAATATCTTATTTCAACTATTTGGTTCCAAATATCTTATTTTGTGTTCAGCAGAGGAAATAAATTCATGCAGGTTTGGAACAATTTGAGGGTGAGTAAATGATGATAGAATTTAAATTTTGGGGTAAACTATCCCTTTACTGCATGGCTGTTGAATAAAAGTATTATTTCTTTTAAAAAATAATAAGTTTCCACTGAATACCTGCTGAGCCAAGGAGGTCAGTCACAATGATGCTGATGCACACAGTCTACCATCCCACAGAGTTATCTTCAGAATGTGCCTTTTTATTAAAATGCTGCATAAATTATTATTATTATTTTTTTTTATCAAATCAAAGGATATGGATTTTGTATATGGTGGCAGAAGTTGTAAGAGGTATTCAGCTGTAAGATCAAACAAAATGGCTTTCATGTTGCTTCCCACAGTCCAGTAAAAAAAGGCTTGTGTTTCTCACACAGAGTCTGCACAGTGTCAGCTGTGATCTACAGTTACTCTTTTTTTTTACCTTCAGTTTCTATATTTAAAAAACAGACATGTTTTTTAAATATTAAATTGATGACAAATGAACTACTACAACAAGCTTTTTGGGTTTCAACAGTACTTGTACTTTCCTGTCTTCTGTCTAGTTATCTTTAGTCATGAATGGCTACTGTTGCTCTCAAATGACAGTAAGAAGACCACATGTGCTTTCCTGGGTGCTGGAAGCCATTCTGTGTGTCTCAACCAAGGCTCTGCTTCAGAGTTTAATGAATATGTCTAGAAACATTTGATGTGGTGATGCGATGCTCATACTTTCTATAGACATTCTGTTCTAATGTACAGCACAACAGACACCAGACATTTCCTCCATCTGTCCAAATTATATGACCTGTCAAGGAATGGGCTCCACTAGACCCCTGAAGGTGTGCTGTGATATCTGGCACCAATCACTCAGATGATTCTGTACTTCTCTACATTATAACTTTTTCACACTCAAGCCTGGTAAATATGACCAGGACACTGTACTCATTCTCTATTGCTTGTTTTCACTAATAACAGTCTCAGCGCTTGTCTTCATGATTTAAAAAGCTGTGTTTGCCCACATTTTTCTGTCACGTTGAAGTAAGTAATGAGTCCTCGAGAGCTGTCTACACATCCCAGGTGCATTGCTAGACTTCCAGACTTCTGTTGAAATCAATGTGGATGCAATTGAGCGAAGAGTCAGAGTTTAGCTCCCTGTACTTGTTAGTACGAGACAATCTGATTCATTGGAAGCGTTCTCCTCCGGTCAGCAGACGCCTCTTTGTTTTTCCTCAACTTTTGGATATTTAGTACATGAATAATCCGACAGTCATATGTCTAGCTGGCCACACAAGACACACAACTCCTTTTATATGGTTTGGCGCTATTGCAAGAATGCAATAGAACAGGTGGAAATGAGTTCTTGAAGGTGTAATTGTCTGGTTTTTGTCCATCCATCCATTTTTTTGTTTTTCAGTGGTGTTTGGGAGAGCCCCAGATATTTAAACAGCTCATTAGCTGTAAATTTGCTTTAATTCTGGTCTGTTTACGACTGAAACAGATGTGAAAATCCTTCCATGTCTGCCTTCCTTCGAATTAAATCACATTTATGAGTTTTGTGGCAATTAGAAAAGACTGTTTCTCACCTTCTCTGGCAGGCTTCGCCCTGTCTATCCACTCTCATAACAATGCTCCCGTATTACATCCTACCTCACTAAGGAATCAACGTTCATATCTCACCCACAATGACTGACACAAATTCTTTGTTATGAGTTACAGTTGAAATGGTCCACTGCCAATGTTAAAGTGTCTCCAGGCTTGTATCGTCATTCATTCCCTGATTAGGTGGAGACAAAAGTGGACCTCGCCACACAGCAAACGAAGATGTGAAGGTTGTGAGAAAATAAGAGGATAGGATGCATGGGCGGAAGTATTGTCTTAACCCCTCCTGTCCGACTCCAGGCCTGGCTTTTGATTTATGCTCCTCCTCTTTCACGGTTTTGGCACATCTGGCACTCTGCACATGATAGTGAAGGGAAAAACCTGCTCCCTCTCTCCTTCCTAAGGCCGTAGGTCTTATTTTGCATGTACTTACCAATAAAGACTTTGATTGTCAGTAATGAGGCCTTCACTCATGGTTCAGTGGCATTGTACGACTTCTTGCCTCATCATGTTTGTTTTTACTTCTGAAATCTGTAAGGTCTGATTATTCATATGGGGGTTGTTAAGGACTGTTTGCTAATCGCTGTCTTGCTCATGAGAGAAACTTACACTGCAGTCTGCCCTGCTGTTATCATTGTCTAAAAAGGGTCAATATTGTGTTTGAAGTTAAAGTAGTTGTTGGTTTGGTCATGGCTTAATTAATATGCAGGAGATGCAGTGCTATATTAAATGTCATTTATGTCTCTGGTAATAGATTTCAGGGACTTTTCATGCAATGTTATACCATGTCCTCTTTTAACACATTGTGCACTAACACAATTCACATTTACAAGATCAAAAGCGTTCAAGTCTCTCACACACCAATAACGATCAATGAATTTGATGACATCACTCTGCACTTCAGCTTCTCATCAGATTTTCTGTCCAATCAAATGCTCTAGATTCTAAAGCGCCCACCCCCTATATTATAAATGCACGCTGTGGTTGAAATCAGTCACTTGTTCATACATCTATTATATGGTTAATGGCACATAGTGCACTATATAGGGATAGGGCTGGGCACCTTTATGGTATCGAACAGAAAACTCAGATACTATGAGTATCGAAAAATGATTTATCTTTCGGTGCCAAATTTCGGTTCCAAAAGCCAAGCGGCTGTGTTTGTGTGAGCCTGTAGCATACTTGCATATAAGGACCTAGAGCACAGGTGATTGGCTGTCCACCACCATGTGACAGGGAGGATTTCTGAAGATAGTCTCGCAGTCACACTAGACGCAACACAAGAGGGTCTTAAGTGTGGCTACACTTTATAAAAGTGAATGCCGAGTCAGCAAAGTGCAACATATGTGATAAGAGTATTGCAACCAAAGGTGGCGGTGTAGCTACTCACACTAGGCACTCTGAACCGTACATGAGCGCGTTTGAGCCCCAAAGCCCAGTTCGTTTGACAACTGTGAGCGCTCCATTCTGTGTCCCGGTGCAGTTAGTTTGGAAGAGGTGAGAGAGTGATGGGCACAGTGGGCCTTTAATTTCATATCAGTGCAGAATACAGACCTCTTTGAATACAGTAGACCTCTAAAACAAGCCATTCTTATCATCAGTACACCTGTAGACATTCCCTCTGTGAAGGCCTAAACAGTGCACACACTATATAATTCCCTTTCGAAAGCACATTTCTTACCATTTCATGGTTCATTTCCAGGCTGCACATGCTGGCTGGACCACCCTGTCATCATTCAAAGTTATTGCCCACAATTGTTGCTCCCTCCCTAGTGGACAGTTAAGGACTAAGATCCCACCATCTTCCCTTTTCCAGCAAAGATGTTTCCACATTTTACATCTCCCAATTGCATCTCTGTTCCGCCTGTCATCATAGCAATATTCAGTAAATAACCAAAATGGCAGTGCTTTCAATGAATCCTGAATATTTATCATTCCCTGTCCTCTTCTTCATCTCTCATGCACCGCCCTCCCTCCCCCACCCACCCACACACACATATACACACACACAATCCTATGTTATTCCTGCTCTCATGCTTTAACTCCGGACAGTGTCTGTCCCCTTTTTGTGAGAATGATGGTGGCAAGATTTCACTCATTTAGCTGCTTACACAGGCCTTTAAGAGATAGGGTGAGACCGGGGCTAGACGTGTTGCCTTACACAACGTGCGCATCGGACACTACAGAGCCTAATCTTCTGAGAAGGGCTGGACTAGGATCAGGAATCTCAAGACAGGTCAAGGGGAATCCCTAGGAAGATGTATTGGTGTCACGATAGGTCAAAACAGCTAAAGCCTTTTGAGGAAATTGCACAATTGTAGAAGTTAGTCCGTGAAGAAGCCTGGCATTGATACGGCAAGTTCTTGTTAGCTAAATGGAAGTCAGAACAACAATTAAAGACCTGGAACAGTAACGTCTGGTGTGGGATACCGGCCTCTCGGGATCTGTATTTGTTCCACTTTCGAGGTCCAACTGGCAGTTGGACTTTTGTGCTTGTAACATACCCACTGTTTTTTCAATCGCATCTATTTAATCACAACTGGAGGTCCTGTGAAAAGGTGAGGTTTAAGAGCAGAGAGGGAATGAAAACCTCACCTCCAGGAAATGGAGGAGAGAGCACATTTTCCAGAAGCTTGGGGAAATGAGATGTTGATCCCACACCATGGCTCGAAGTTTCCTCTTACCGCCCATTCTGGACAAAATTATCAATGATCAGATTCCTCAAATGGAATCTTGAACATTCCTACTCACGTGTGAAAACGTGTTTAAATTAAGTTTTGGCCCGTTTGCAAGAAGCACTAAAAGGCACGCATAAAACAAAAGATGTCCGACAAGTACCTCCTAAGTTATTTTGGTCAAGAGTGCATGTGTGCATGGAGGTGATACCAAACTATAATTCATACCAAATGCTCACGCACAGAGTCCCACCCCTAAACCACACACACACTCTCTGAGAAATGGAGCTCACAGACCGGTGCAATAATCCTTCATACATTAGTTTCTGTCAGATGGGTGGGGTGGAAGGTGTCAGTCAAGTTTGTATAAATGTATATAATAAATATGATAATAACGTCTTAAAATACCACATATCCAGGGGTCAGTCGTTTGGTCTGTCTGTCTATCATTATAATGTTAGTTATATGTTTACATTTTATATAAATTATATAAAAAAATGTTAATTTGTTTTTGCCATAATTTGGAAAGTATAGCTGAAGAGAAGACATGAAGTGATTTGGGAGTGAGAGGAGGCGGTTCAGGAAGGGACTAATACACTGCAAAAAAAAATGCTCTTCTTATGTAGGTTTTTTTTTTTTTTTTTTTTCATATTCAGTCCAAATATCTAAAAAGTATTAAATCAAGATTCATTTACTAGATAAGTAAAATGGCATAAGATATTTTTTCTTTTTCTTGTCTGGGGGGAAAAAAATCAAAATGAAGTGAGTTTTCGCTTAAAACAGGCAAAGTATCTGCCAGTTGGGTGAGAAAAATAATCTTATTTCTGTTTGTGACGGAAACAAGATTAATGGCAGATAATTGTGCCTGTTTTAAGCAAAAACTCACTTCATTTTGATATTATTTTCAACAAAACAAGAAAAAATATTGTATGTTGTTTTACTTATCTAGTAAATGCATCTTGATTTAAGAATTGTTAGATATTTAGACTAGAAACAAGACAAAATTACCAAGTAAGAAGAGTATTTTTTGCAGTGTAGCCGAGAGTGGAACCGGGAGTGGAACCCCTTGTCAGTGGGTCCCCAAAGCACCATTGTACTGCATTGGCCCAGACAAATTATTTGATTTTTTTATTCATTTTATTTCAACTTTTAATTTCAGTGTTGTGCGCTGACAAACAGTTGAGTAGATTGAAAAAATGTGCTTTTGGACTCCAGAAAGTATTTGTTGAGTAGTAAGATATGTCAACATCCTGCAATGTGCGGTTTACCATGTATTTTTCTCTCTGGGAATGATGGAAGAGGCTTCAGAACACTGTATCCCTACCTCAGACAGTGGCTTTGGCTGTGGTTTGCGACCTGTGATGCTAATATAGCTGGCCTTTCATCCCTGTGTCAGAGGAGCAGACCTGTCTCACCGTCTGAGATCCTGCTTGTCTGCCACAGAACACCACAGCTTTTCATCCCCTTGAGGGGGTTTGACAAAGATTTCCTGGCTCTTATTAAATTATAATCCCCAAACTCTCTCACCCTTCACTCTCATCACAGGGCCTGAATCTTTTTCTCTGCCATCCAGACTGTGAGAATAAGGTGGATTTCCATGTGTCTTGGATACCCATCAGACACAGTGATACAGTGATTGTAAATAGTCATTTAGCAGGCGTTTTTATCCACGCCATAGAGCAATCTGGGATTAAAGTTATAGTTCAATAAAAAATTACAATTATGTCATTATTCATGTTTTCTTGTCTTTTAAACCCTATATGGCTGTCTTTGTTTCTCCAAAATACTTTGGGGTACTTTGGGATACAAAAAATACTTTTGAATACTTCAAAATATATTGTACAAGCTGCCCTTTTCCATACAATGAAAGTGAATGGTGACCATGTATCATCACGAAATGTAAACTATATTAACACCCATCTCTTTATATATATATATGAAATTATATATAATTATCTCCGTATACTCACGTAAATCTGTATACTTTAAGTAATCTGCTTGAATGCTTGTATTGTCACAAAATGTAAACTATAATTTCGTTCCGCTCTAATCTGCTAAATGCGACTATAAGGCATGAAGATACTAAGATTATAAACATTAACATCATGCTTTTTAAAGCTGCTTTGAAACGTTGTGTATATAATACATTTGATTTAACTTGACCTAAGTTGTCAGGCAAGATTTTCATTGAATACCACATCAAGTTTAGTCTCTTCCTTACATAAAGCTATTGTATGACTTCAGAAGACTTGAAATGTTGCACATGCGTTGTATTGGACTACATTTATGATGCTTTATCTTTAGCAATTTCCATAGTGAACAGCATCTACTTTTGAGTATTAAAGAAGAAAGTAAGTCATACAGGTTTAGAAATGACTTGAGGGTGAGAAAATAATGACAGAGCTTTCAGTTTTGGTGGTTTTGCATAATGACATGGTGATTGATCATGACTTTTGAAGCAGAATTGTTATTTGCTAACAATGCCCCACCATTCCTAATTAGCATGTCAGATATCTGCAATGGGTGGGGATGGAGGTGTTCAGCCCAACAATGACTTTTCTATTCTGCCGTGGACAGAAGACAAACTGCGTCTGCCCACATCATCACAAGCTATGTTAGATTAGTAAGCATTTTAATGGCATGGCAGCAATGGATCAGAATTTCATAATAGAAAATGAATCTGCAGGTCATTCGCTTTCCTTCTGGATGTGATTCTCACTTATGACCAAGTCCGAATTTTTCCAGCTCTGGAGAACAGTGAGCCTTTGCATTAAGTGTGATTTCCCTGGTGTATGCCAATTATTTGGTACTCCATAAGTTCACACCCTGCATAGCTAAAACAAGTCTAAATCCATGTAGCCATTGGCCTGGGTTCCAGAAACGTGTAATTGTGCCTATTTGTACAGAGGAAAGCTTATCCTTTGTGACTGGATGAGCTGAATGAAAAATATTTGGATGATCTGAGGGAAGGGCAAGATTTAAGTACAGTACTCATTTATCATTCTCAATGCACACTGGAGCCGAGCTGTTCCTCGTTCTGTAAGAATCCCGGAGTAATTTTAGCTTGACAGAATCCTGGGGCCCCACATCCACATCAGACATAGGTATGTACATGTTATGCGTTCAAGGAGTTCACCTATACACATGTAGGTCTTGCTCCACTGACGAGTGCCACCCACATGGAGGAGTAGAGCGGGCCATTTGTCATCCAGGCTGAATATATGCATGGCACAGGCTGCGGAGACAAAACACAGCCAGCTGATGACTGCTCTTTGAACGCTCTGTCCCAGCTGCTACTACACATTTCAGTGTTTTTTGTTGATCCTAGGTTAACATTCCAATCAACCAATCAGATTTGAGGGTCAAGTTAACAGTTTATGCCAAGTTTAGGCTTAATCCCAGGGTTGGGTGCTTCTACACCAGTTTTATTCACCTATCATTTCTCACTGATTTTAGGGATAAGTTATGAGTTGGGTTAGATTTAGTGGTAGGGATGGTGTTAGGAAAGAAATGTTGTTCCAGGATCAACAAAATATTACATAGCTGAATCAATGTGACCTTCCAACCTGTATGACTTTTTTAATTCTGTGAAACACAAAAGAAACATTTTTTGAACGTACTGGTTATTGTAGTTGTAATTTGAAGTTTTTGAGCTTTAAGAATGACTATGTTAGCCTTGATGAATAAGCTGGTGTGTTTCAAAACAATGACAAAATTTGCATTTAGGAGATATAGCCTAAGCATTCAAAATGTACAGTCTATCACTTCCATTAAAGGGATGGTAAAGCACATTCTTTCGAAGGCCTGATTGTGTTTGTGGGGTGCACTGTAACATGTGTTCATGCTTAGTTTTTTTAAAATTTCATTATTTTTCATATATTTTAACTTTATTCTACACTGTTCTGTATCTCCTTGTAAAAACGGTCTGATGGTTTCCCATCGCTAACCACTAACCACCTAGTTCACGCTGATTCGCTGTCCGCCTAGTTCACGTGTTTGTTGATCGATAAGTTATCACGGGCTGTGGGCGAGGCGCCGCCATTACATGTTTTCAATACTAAAAGGGAGTCAGAGCCCGCTGGATTTACAACACAAGATCATCCACTTCACCTGATATATGTAATGTGACATTAAGTGAGGGAACAGAGTCGAAAATGGCTGTGTTAGTTGATCGGTAATTATCACGGACTGTGGGCCTCCGGCCACCGTTATATGCTTAAACACTGACTCTGATTGTATAATGTAATTTGCAGTGCATGAAAGACTCTAACGTTAGTCAAACTGTGTATTAATGAAACACTATTGGCTGTTTCAAAAAAGGGGAGGAGCTGCTAACAGCTGGAGCCATTTCAGGGGAAATAATGTCAGCACATTGAATAATGCGGCGCGTTTTAAGGCACTTCAGTGGGCCTTTAAAGAACCAAATCTGTCCGATTCAGTCCTACCAATTATCAAAGGGGTCATGAATTGAGAAATCAACTTTACCTTGAGATTTTGATATATAAAAGGTAATGGTAATATAAAAATATCCTGTAAGTTTCAGAGCTGAAAACATCCTTATTAGTCAAAGAAAATATTTTATTGACACCAGGCCCAGAAAACGCTCGATCTTAGAATATGACAGGCTGTGGGTGTAGTGAAATGAATATACAATAGAGTGTAGTGAAACACCACCTTAATATAAGATTAACAACGCCTGATTCTGTAGCCCCGTCCACCAACTCGTGCCACTGACATGACACTGGCCTACATAGAGCTAAACCTGATCCAACTTCTAAGCAATAAACATGCCGCATAAGTTTAATTCGGATTCCAATATTATGCATGTGTGGATAAACTTTATTTTTAATGAAGATCCAGCTTGCATGGGGAAGACATTGCGCAATTGTTTTCTTTATTTCACGGGATTCGTTTGTAAACGAGACTGGATTTGCAGACAAGATGAGATTACATGAATGAATGAAGCAACACACTAATGTGAGTAAAAAAAATTTTTTTAATATGTGATAGTATTGCATTGATATAGATCTATTGATTAATGTGTATGTGTCTAAATACCTTAGCATGCTGTCAAAGACTGAAGAATCCTTTAATTGTGGTGTTGTTGGTTTATTCAGGAGAAGACTCTGACATATATGGGCTCGCAAAGCCCAAGCAAAACGTAACACCGGCCTGCCGAAAAGCTGTCTTAAATAGTGAAATAATATTCCTTTTTTGATGTATGTTGTTCACTCTCTTGACTTAATATTTGAAGGAAAAATACAATTGCGGAAGTTTTGATCATGCTCTCTTCAACATGGCGTGTTGAGATGAAGCTCATTAAATCAGGGGATTTAATGAATTTTTTATTTCGGGGGAGCTGAAGCGTATTAAATGTGAAAATCTTATCCAATCCTACATGCAGGCGTTTACTTCCATGTCTTCAGTGTGGCACGCCCATAAAATCCGAGCATAAGAGAGCCTCAAAACCAGGGTAGAAAATAGCCTATTACTTATTCATTATGATGTTTTTGAATGTAAAAACACGCAAACGTCATAAATTGACCTCATACAACAGTATAAAAAAATGTAAAAAGCCAGTTTGTGATACCTTTATGTCTGGTATTTTAAACTAGATTAACAAAGTCATTTAAAGGATCTATTACAAAAGGATGATTCATTTAAAAAAGAGGATTACTTTTCTCATGAACATGCCAATAAGAGCTAAGATTTTTAGTGAGATATGCAAGACTGGCTACTTTTATGGTACTTTTACCGTCCTTTTGTGTCTGTATTGAAGCTCAACATTATTTGCTTGAAATTAAATCCTTTAAAAATTGTAATAGCATGGGAAAATGTAAGAAAAGTCATACAGGTTTGGAATATAGACTGTAAAAAAAGATGGACAACACGCTTTTACTCTCTTCTTGTCACAGTTGGTTGAAGATGAGGAGGACGAGGGCAACACAGGAGATGAGGGTTCAACACAGACTTTACTTCAAACATTAACCATACACAACATCCGTACAAACAACAAACAATAACCAACGAAGGACAGGCCAGAACGGGGAGTATAAATACACCGAGTGGATGAGGGAACTAATCAGACACAGGTGGAGAAACTAATCAGTGACAAACGAGCACAGGTGAAGACAGAACATACATGCAGCATCCCAATTCGCCTACTTATACTACGTCCTAAAAGTATGTACTCTTTTTCTGAAGAAAAAGTATACTTTTGAGTGTGTTGCAGAAAAGTATGCAAGCTTCGGATAATACTACTTCGCCATCTTTAACGGACTCTGGATTGCATCCTTCATATCTCTGAAAAGTCTTTAGTTTTTATTATATTTATAAAAGAAATATAGGCTGTACCGAGTCTTTCCGGAAAAAAACGAGTGCCTGAAGGCGTATCGTGTGGGCGGAGCTAAAGAATGACGAGTGCGCAAAAAGTGGTGACGTCCTCAAGCGTGGAGAAACCCATGGCTATCGATCCAGAATCAGATTCGGAGGCTGAAATAAATTGAACAGGAGAAACAGCAACAGCAGGATGTCCGTCTCTGTGGTATGTACTGTATTTAGTGGCCTGTCAAAATTGTGTGTGTTTACTCGCAGTTTATGAGGACATGATTCGGTTTATGGACTATTGTATGCGACTAAACCTTAGCAGTAGCAAGCAAAACGGTTTTGCACGTCAGACTAGTGTAACGTTATACATAGAACAATAATGGAGTAACCGTTAGCGCATTTGAATGACGAAGCACGCGATCGTGTCGTTTACTGATGTTTACTTACGCGACGATAGTCAACAGCACAGACATTTGAAGCAGTTTTACTCACCGGCTGCTTCCAAAGCAGGACCGAACCTTTATCGCTGGGACCGCTCCGTCAAAAACACACTTCTTTGGTATGATTTGGTGAAGTCATGTGACAGCAGTGACCGTGGAAATCCACTTTGCGACGCGACTGAAGCGATGTTGTGAAGCTTCCCATCATTTCTGCCTTCAAATCGGTTCAAATGCAACGCTGCCTTTCCGGAATGCTGTGCTGAAGCGTTGAAGTCGCTCGACGTCACCCATAGGAATAAAGTGGAGCGCGGCACGGACTATAACGACATAAGTGTTCACGGACGACTGGATCTGCACCTGAGCGAGTGTTTATGGGGCATGCATTTCCTCTCTCGCTCTAGTCACGCGCGCACGCACCCTACCGGGAGAAGAGCCCGTAAAGCCTATACAAGGACCTTCCGCTCTATCGACGTCAAGCCGACCCATACTCGAAAAAAAACTCTCCGAAACTTGTAAGAAACCGGAAGGAGTATTTTTGACACAGAAATACTCCATCAAATGTCCAATATTAGTTTTTGAAACTTTGTCTATGTTTTGGATGGGAATCCAAGTCTCTAACAGTGTAAAAAGCTCAGCATGCCCCCCCCCCCCCCCCCCCCCAAAAAAAAAGTTAATGGCCAAGCGTGTCATTACAAAAGTTTACAATGCTGCTGGAGGTGAAATATAATGTGGACAACACTGATTAAAAATATATTTTTGTCAGGTTAAATATTGATAGTCACTCAAACCCCTTTATCTTAACTTCTCTACTTAACCGTCAGATTCGCACATCCGTCATGTTTGTAGTTTTTTAACGCTTTTTATCCACGTTTGAAGTTCTAATCGTATCCCCGTCCACCTCGCAGTGGGTTGAGGGCAATATCAGCCGTTAGAGTGCCTATGATTTGGGACATAAGAATTCTATTTTCGAATACTGTTTAGTATGGATAGTATGCGAATTGGGATGCAGGGAATGTGACACTTCTATTGTAAAAGTCTAAATATGGAGCTGACATCTTGTGCTGATTCGGGACCTCAGTCTGTGCAGTAGTGAGCATGAAGCCTTCCCACACTCCCACAATCGGTTAGTACAGTTTACTACAGATATACGAATAGTGAGATGCGTTGAAAGTAGAGAAAAGGAAGAAAAAAAACTGTGAAATAGAGAGAAAGAGACCACAGCTCAAAAAAAGACATAATGGGAAAGAGGAGAGAGATGTTGAGAGAGAAAAGGAGAGAGAAAGTGAGAAAGAAAAAATGGTAAGGGGAAAAACAGAGGCTGAGGAAGGACGTGGGGATCAGATTGTGTCTATGTCTGAGGAGAGAGGAGAGCAGACAGACCCAGACTAGATTGGATTGAGATGTGGGGAATTTGGAGGCCAAGTCAACACTTCAGACTCGTTGTTGTGCTCCTCAAACCATTCCTAGACCATTTTTGCTTTTGTGGCAGGGCACATTATCCTGCTGAAAGAGACCACAGCCAACAGGAAATACTCACATGCCCACTAGGCAGGGGTCAGCATGGGCACCCATATGCTATGCAACCCCATACATGACAAACTGTGGTGCAGCTTTCTATCAGAACCAGCATTAACTTCTTGAGCAATTTGAGACACTGTCTGTTTGATTGGACCACACGGGCCAGCCTTTGCTCCCCACGTGCATCAATGAGCCTTGGCCACCCATGACCCTGCCATCAGTTCCCCACTGTTCCTTCCTTGGATCCCTTTTGATAGATACTGAACACTAGACCGGGAACACCCCACAAGAACTGCAGTTTTGGAGATGCTCTGACCTAGTTGTCTAGCCATCACAATATGGCCCTTGTCAAACTTGCTTAGATCTTTACGGTTGCCCATTTTCCTGCTTCTAACACATCAACAAAATGTTTACTTGATGCCTATTATATCCCACCCACTAACAGGTGCCTTGATGGAGAGATAATCAGTGTTCTTCACTTTACCTGTCAGTGGTCATAACGGTATGCCTGATCAGTGTATATGTGTGTGTATTTAATTTTTCCCTCCAGAGCAGTCCATACAGAAACCTTTGAGAACAGACAACTTGGGGGCAAACAGAGCGTACTAATCTGATCAGTTGTCCCTTGCACACATACTACACACACAGTCAGTGTTCTCATTCGATTACCAAGTATTTGTTCCTATATGCACTAAGAAAATGTTCCCTCCAGGCATCAGTCCTAATTATGGTGTCTTTAAATCCCTTTTTTCATTTTCATGTGGAATAGGAAAGAATGTGAGCATTTTCCTGTAAGCTAAGCTGATTTTTTTTTTTTTCAAGCTAACACCTGGATTTTATTTGGAGCTGTCTTAATCAGATATTTCTCCACAATTAACAAAACAAAGTGCCTCTCAGTTGGAGACTGGGCTTTATTCTTGTTACTTTTTCTTTCTTCACAGCCATTTTTCTGTCTCTTGAAATGTTCAATATGCTCAACTCAGATGCCCTGCTTTGTTTTTCATCATGATGGACTAAATTACAGAATGGTTTAATTCACGAAGGTGAGCTGAAAAAATAACAATGTATCTTACTCAACAGACCAATGTGGGACAGGGAAAAAGAGACCTGGGATCAGAGTTCAATTGGACCAAATTAAATTATGGGTAAATTAAACAAATTATTGGACAAATTAAAGGCAAAATTAAAAATATTTAAAACAATGGGCTGTTATAACAAAATCCAAAGTGGAACCCTACCAAAGTGGAACCCTATCTCCCTATAAGAATACACTTTTAATGGTTTCATGACATAACCTCATCCATGTACGTGGCTTTACCAATGTAGTAAACTTGCTCAGTAGCTCACCTGGCACAGAATTGTAATTGCGATCCAGATATTTAATTTCCAAACTAAGATACATACAACAATAATGTAATAAAAAATTGCCACATTCACAATCACAGTCAATGGTTTTGGATAAAACTGAATGTGTGCTACTTACTGTCAAAAGCACAGCTAGCTACACTGTAAAAAAAAATGCAGGTCTCCTATTTAAATTTTTCTATTGACTGAACAAATCTACATTTTTCAGTTGGCCAAATTGAATTTCTGTTATTTAAATTGCATCAAATCACAGATATTAAATTTGGCCAACTGAAAAATGTAGATGTGATCAATCACTAGATCATTTTCAATTGGAGACATACATTTGTTTTTTTACAGTGTAGGCAAGGATCAAAATAATGCTCTCAAGTAGCAGAGTTAACCACTTTATTTGCCACTTAATCAAATGCAGTGGTAATCACATTATCATTTTAGTAATTCTTGTTAGTAGCTTGTAGTAGTTTAGCTAAATAATTGTGAATAAAAGTGAAACTTAATGATATAGCTTTAATAGCCTGCTTTTTTTATTGTATGCTTTCCCAGGATTAAAATCTAGATATAGTCTTATAAATGCTATATTTCCAAAAGTGTTGGGACGCCTGCTTTTACGTGCACATGAATGTCATTTAATGACATCCTATTCTTAATCTGTAGGTTAACCCTTTGGAGCTATAACAGCTTCAACTATTCTGGGAAGGCTCTTCTAGAAGCACATTTATGAGGTCAGGCACCTCATAGGTCAGATGGATGAGAAAGCCTGGCTCGCAGTCTCTGCTGTAATTTATCCCAAAGGTGTTTTATCGGGTTAAGGTCAGGACTCAGTGCAGGCAGGTCAAGTTCCTCCACACCAAACTCACTCATCAATGACTTTATGGACTTGCATTTGTGTAGTGAGTACATTGGAACAGGAAGGGGCCATCTCTAAACTGTTCCCACAAAGTCCTACAAGCATGAAATTGTCCAAATTGGCCAAGCCCATCCCCTGAAAAACAATCCTAAACCATAATCCCCCCTCCACCAAACTTTACACTTGGCACAATGCAGTCAGGCAAGTACCGTTCTCCTGGCAACCGCCAAACTCTAACTCGTCCATGGGATTGCCAGACAGGAAAGTGTGATTTGTCACTCTAAAGGACACATGCTTTAGAGTCCAATGGCGACGTGCTTTACACCACTGCTTCCGACGCTTTGCATTGCACTTGGTGATGTAAGGCTTGGATGTAGTTGCTCGGCCATGGAAGTCCATTCCATGAAGCTCCCTACACAATGTTCTTGAGCTAATCTGAAGGCCACACGAAGTTTGGTGGTCTTTAGCTATTGAGTCAGCAGAAAGTTGGCGACTTCTGTGCTCTGTGCACCTCAGCATGCACTGACCCCGCTCTGGGATTTTACGTGGCCTACCACTTTGTGGCTGAGTTGCTGTTGTTCACAATTGCTTCCACTCTGTTATAGCCCCACTAACAGTTGACCGAGGAATGTTTAGCAGTGAGGAAATTTCATGAATGGACTTATTGCACAGGTGGTGCAATAAGTCCAAGTTATTACTGTACCACGCTTGAATTCATTGAGCTCCTGAGTGACCCATTCTTTCACAAAAGTTTGTGGTAGAAGTCTGCATGCCTAGGTTCTTGATTTTATACTACTTTGGCCATGCACTGTAAAAAAATATTTAGAAAAAAAGTTACCTGATTGCCTTAAAATTTTTAGTTCATTGAAATTAAACTTTTGAGTTAATACAATGAACATTTTTTGAGATTCAACAAACTTTATTAAAAGATTTTTAAAATATTTTTAATCATATTGGGTATTGTGTGTGTTTTATTTCTGATGACGCAGTGAAACATGCCAAATAGTGCTATTTTCATGATTTATCACATTTTTTATGTGGTTCAGATACAATAATATTTTGAGTTTCTGTTTATTAAACAAATTTCCTTCATTGTATCAACTCAAATTTTTAATTTCAATAAACTCAACATTTTAAGGCAACCAGGTTACTTACTTTTTTAAGTTAAACCAACAAAAAAATGTTTTACAGTGTGGAAGTGATTGGAATGCCTGAATGATGAATGTGGTGTCCCAATACTTCTGGCAATATAGTGTATATGCACTAAATTTACATGACATTCAGAGGTTAATGTTTTGTGTATGTAAGGCTTTAGCAAGGCAATCCCTTGTTTATCATGATAATAAAGCTTTAAATCTGGAAAGAATGAGTGATAAAGACTAAAGTGAAGAAGGGATAGTAGTAAAACATGTTTAGTATGGTCTCAAATGCGGCACCCAGACACCCTAGTGGCCAATTTCTGATTAAACCCAAACATAAAGTAACTTCTCCATAATAACCTATAGGAGCACCTGTGCTAATGGTCCAGCTGGTCTAACCTAAACACTCACATCTTGTGTATGCAACATCTGTGTGTCTGCGAAGACATGCGTAAGAAAACACATTGCTGCGTTCCCAAGACTGCAAAAGGTATGTGCATCATTCACACAGCCAAGAAGTCGAGACAGCTAAGATGAACAGTGTCTGTTATTTACTGTGTCTAAGAGAACATTTCCTCAGGGGCACGATAGAGGGAGCTTTAACTGAACTACCTGAGAGAAACATGTTCCCACAGTATACAAACCCCATTCACAGTTGTTAAACAGTAGAAGTGCGGTACTTGAATTCACTGTTTATCTGTCACTTTACTTGACAAGAGTGTTGGCTTTAGGGCCATTGCATAACATCTATGGGGCCCTAGGGAAGGCTAGAGGCCCCGTTGATGGAAAAAAGCGAAGGGGCGAGGAACAAAATGGCAGCTTAAGTCACACCTCAGCAGGACCCTGACAGCATTAAATAGATGATTTATAGGCCGATTCTGTTAAATGTTGTCACAGAGGGGGGTGGCTGCATATTACCCATTTGCTTTTGAGACTTGGTCTGTTGGTCAATGCATCTAAGAAATAGTCTCTGAGAGCCAATTTAGCCAAACCTCCATTTTAATATCCACATTGGGCTAAGGTCATGATATGCTATGCAATCAGAGAAAGTAATTGTCCAGTGTGTTGAAAATGAGCACAGCGTTTCTAAATGTTTGTGAAGTGTTGTCGTTACTAGGGTACCCGATTACATAGTGTATATGGGGGAATACATGATTGGCAGACGGTGAGGCCATTACAGGTTAAGCACCGTTCAGTCCCTCCTGAGATTTAACTCATGGTGAAAAGTTGATTTATGGAATAAAACTCTCAGACCCAATTTCCGCCTTTCTCACTGACTCCATAAGCATGGTGCCTATCAAACAGACATGTGCCTGTACTGTGCAAACACACACGCTCCCTCGCATGCCACACACAGACAGACTTTAATTTACTTTCACACGTCTCTTAAGTTCATAGAACACTAAAACTCTGTGTGAACTGTATGTGATGATTTGAGTGTCATGAATGCATTAAGAATGCAATTCATATATTCTTGAATATACACGTCGTATTCTTGAATCACACTTTATGATATTAATTAAATTAATTAAATATATACTAGGGGTGGTATCAGAAAAAGGTTGAGTTTCAGAACTGAGAAAGAATATTATATGTAACATTGCTAATATGTGCTACATTACAGAAAAATACTAAACCATAATAATGATATATAATATAATCACGGCAAAAAAATTATTATGACTGTTGGATCAAACATAAATGAGTCTGTCTAAACATTTAAATAATGTATTAGTGTAAAAAGTTCAACTTTGCTGACTTTCATCCCACTTTATATTGTTATAATGTCTGTAGTATATGTAAATGAGCAATGTTTACAAAATTTAAGTTTGTTTCTCAGCAAAAGTTTTTCTTTTTTGATAGCTCCAGGGCTATAATACTTATAATACAGATTATACTTCCGCATTTTGTGTCCATTCCCCGTCCACAGACAGTCAGATCAACAGAGGAGTAATAACAGAACTGTTATTGTAAGTGTAGGTTTATCACTGAAAAATATATCGTACTTTGTCTACTCTTTAAACAGCATTATGGTAAAAATGGAACACTATGTCAACAGCTTGCTTACCTGTATGCACAATGTGTTTTGCTTCGCTGAATCCTTCACTGCAAACCGAATGTAATTTACTTTGGCTAAATGTTTACTCTTTGAATTCTTGCACCATTATATCTAAAAGTTTGCTCAGTAGTATTTCCTACTAAAGCAAGGTGGTATTTGACTATGGTCAAGAATATCCATAGCAGACTAGTGGGACTGTCCATGGACGACAACATACCCAGTGCATCGTGGGTCTTGAAGTTTTCCTACCTATTTGGCAAAAGGGTAGACTGGGAAAACCGAGACAACTTCCGGCAAATTTAGATTTGCTCTGCAAGTAGTCTGGCAGAGACCCCACTCAAGCCCATTTCTAATCCGTCACAATCGCGGCACCAATCAGAAACATTGGGACGGGCTTTACACGATGACGAAAGCGCAAAGTGAAGCAGATTTTGTACATTAGATGGATACCACCGTGGAACATAGTCGTTTAAATCAGCTATCGCGTCTGTTTTAGCGATTTCAACTTTTCCTTTTAGTTAAAACCCGAACAAAGAACAACACTCAAAGCCTTCATATCTATAAAAGATGCTATTGCTGTCTTACCAACTGGATTCGGCAAAAGTTTGATATACCAGCTTGCCCCTTTGGTGGCTAAACGAACGTGTCTTAAGAGGGTCGCACACCAGACGCGAAGCTCAGCGCCGCGTCTCAGCTATCGCACACCGGATGTGCACATTATATACGCGCAAACTCAATTTTGAATCGACTTATGACAGAAGAGCTGCACGATGAGTGTATCTTGTAGCACATGGTGAAATATTATTATATAATGTTATATACTTTTAATATAAAACCTTGAAATGGTGCTCTGTGGCGCAGCAGGATTTTTAACAATTTCCTGAGTCGCCGCGGACCGGCACCGCATGCCGCCGCAGTGTGTGTACACTCATCGCTCTGATTGGTTTTATGTCCATCCAATTGTGCCCAGAGGCATTTGAGCGACGTCCGTTAGTCACGACCCTTTGGAAATGATTTGAAGCTTTGCCAGACCATAACTCAGTTACTACTAAGAATGGTCTGGTTATAACCAGGCTAGCAAAAGGGAAGACAACAGCCTTTTTACTTCTCTAGTCACGTAGCACCGATTTAGAAAAAGAAAAATTGCCTTTCTACTGCATATTAGGCAGGCAAGTTTTATTGAACTACCCATTAAATAGCCAAGTGTTTTCTGAGTCCGCCACAAAGGTAAAGTTGACAACGCTGACTCTTTATCTCTGCAGTAAAAGGAATGAATGCAGAGACATGCATGTTAATTTAAATATGTCATGCATTAAAATGCTGTACTAATAATAGCACACATTTATCTAGGTTAACGTTAGAGCGAGGAGACATTTTAAATGGCTAACGTTTGGCTACCACTTACTTTCAATTGATAAGTAATGTTTGAGGTCGATGAATGATAGGCAAACGTTTGGATTTCTTGCTTAACATAATTACCACATTTACCAACCGTATAAACAATCTGTCTGTCACGGAGCCTCTTCTTGTTGACATTTGTTTGGTCATAATTAGCCCTAATTACTTTTAACTTTAATGTTCGTCTTGTTTATATACTCTTGTTTTATCAATTATTTTGATATGAACTTGCACACCTGAAAGGTCTTACACGCTGCTTCTGGGTTTTAGTGGAGAACTGAAGTGTTTATTTCTCAAACATCAAGGAAAGAGACATCTGTTTTAGGTTATGAATAGTGGGAATAGCTTTCTTTTGAGCTATTTACTTGTGGCTCAGTCAGTTTTGGTGTCTTGGTTACCACCTGAGTTGTCGTGTTGTTTTTAGAGATTACTGCGAGTAGGTTTTGGCCCCTGCAATGTTTTGCCTAATTTTCTGCCAGCATGCAGTAAGAGTAAGTGGTATAGCGAAAAGTAATGTGTTATGCATTTTTCTTATTTTCCTGCTTTCGTACAGAGAACAGTCCACTTTCTGATTGAGTTTCACAGGACTGATTAGAGGTGAATTACATGGGTATGCTTTTAAAGCTCATTTTTGGTTTTGGTGAATTATTTATGATTATTATTCTATGTTATTTTCCGATTTGGAGGCCGACTCGCTATGGGAAAGCCATAAAATGTGTAATGTCTTGGGCGAATTCTTGCTTATTTCTCTGTCTGCTTTTAAAACAATTTCTGTTTTGATTTTTGGTAGCTGTTACCGTAAATTCTAATGTGCGACTGACTTCAGCTTCTTTATAAATCTGTTTTAGATAAACCATCACCACCTTTTGCCAAATGTCTCCTTTTTTATTGTTCTTTCTGATGGTTTTACCTTCAATGGTTGTGACTGGCTTTTGTTCTTTTTTTGTTTTGTTTTATAGACATTTGGCAGTCGTCCATTGTTTTGTGCATATCTATGTTTTAGACCTCAGCTGTGCGCTGTAAACACAGAGTGTGCGCATGCATGGCCGAGCGCTTGGCCAGACGGATTGCGTGAGACTTTTTTACTGCGTCTGCAGAGCTTTTCAAGAAAAACATTAGATAAACAGATTGTACCGGCCTGTGGAACAGGGGTAATGTCTGATTCTGATCGTTTCGAGTGTTAAGACGCCTGCTCAGAGTGAGGCACATGGTTAAAAACGTCTAAATTACCCTTCCCACAATACCACAACCCCCAAGAAAGGCTCAGCCATCCGCCCCCCTACCACCACCAACGACAGCCAACTATTCAACAACTAACCAAGTTGGATGAATACCACTAATGCTCTCAGTCACTTTCTGTTTTTGCCCATTTCTGTTTGTCTGACTCTCTCTTTCTTGTTCTTGGCCTCCCTGCTTTCCCTGTGACTTTGACTTGTGATCATGTTTTTCCTGGAGGGGGAAACAGCTACATGTGAGAACTAGGGGGACGCAAGAAATACAGATGCTCACACAGACATGACTAATTACACAGGCTAGCTCATGTTTTTTGGGACTGCACATCCTTACACGGCAGTAAAATAAGATGGCAACCGCAGCGCTGTACAACGCTCACAGTGGCAAAAAAAAAAGCATCACACTACGCTGTACAGTGTAGAAGAGCTTCAAGGCCGGAGCAAAGCTCCAAATTGTCCTGCCGGAGCCCAGCAGAGCCCTGAACTGAAATTCCAGTAAGGATAACAATAAAAACGAAAAACCAAAATGATAAAAGAGGGAAACGCCAGTGAACCACAGTGAATTAGGCAAAACAAACAGGCGCAGAGTGCCCTGTTTGGAGTCTTGCTGATTGGGAAAACACAGCGAGTCTGACCATGTCTGGCTTTTTTTCTCATCTCTCTGGCCAGCTAGTGCAGGAGCTGCAGTTGAACCAGGTTCCCTGCAGATGTGGTTTAACAGGGACATTTGCTCTGCCATACTTTTCCCTTTTGATTTCCACTGATACAACACAGGCACAAACTAAATGTTGTTAACTTTCCACTTGCATGCTGCCTTTGTAGGCCAACACAAATCACAAACACGCAATTCGAGTATTTGTCTTAGACACTTTTCACAATACACAACTTAGATGTACCTCCCCCTCGATCAATCGATTTATTTATTTATGGATTGATTGATTAGATGCACATTTTTAGGAACTATTTGATATACTATTATTTCACATAAAATTAGTCTGAAAAGCAGCCTCTATGTAAGGTGGGATTTTGGCTTGTCCAGCCTCAGAGCTCTTGAACTTCTTGATAGTTCCAAACAAAATAGTAATTTAGCTATTTTTCATAATTTAAAAATATTTTCCTAATACTTGATATGATCTGAATTGATGTTTAATTCATGGTTTTATAATACAATACCACATGTTTTATTTAAATGTAAAATTGCAGCAAGTTATCTGTAAGGGTTTGTTTAGGGGTAGGGTTAGGGTTGGGTTCTGGTAAACCCTATGATATGGGGACAAGGATGGCAATATTCAAAATCCTTGTTCTTGAGGGGACATTTTTTTTAAAGTGATGTTTTTTGAAAATATAAAAATGCAGAAAATGTTCTGTGATGGGTAGGGTTAGGAGATATAATATACAGTTTGTACAGTATAAAATGATTATGTCTATGGAATGTCACCATAAAACATAAACACATTGGCCCTCATTTATCAATCTTGCGTAGAAACGGGTGTATATGTTGGCGTAAGATTATGCTTACACTCCTCTCACCGCCTGATTTATGAAACTGTGCGCACCTCTGCAATTCAGGTGTACGCAATACTTGCCCTTGATAAATCCCGCGGCTGAAAACGATCGTCATTAGAATAACACGCCCCTATATATTCAAGTCTCCGCCTCTCCCACGCCCTCATTTTACGCCATGGACACACAGAAGACGGCAAAGAAACGAAACTTCTCCGACGTGGAGATCGGGCGCGCTCAATCATCTCTTTAGTCCACTAGTCAGGGCACTGATTAGGACATAAGTCAACGGGCTGACTCCCTGATCAGTGCTCTGACTACTGAACTATTGAGATGATTGAGATGCGCCCATCGAGACCATCACCAGGGAAGTGGAAAAAAACCCGAAATTGTTTTATTTGGGAGTTTAAAGAGTGGGATTAAAGGCGCTCACAAAAACAAAATATGGACCCAAATTACGAGTAGCTACTGTTAGTGTGGGGGTTGAGAAGCGCACTCCAGCAGTTTAAATAGCTGTTTGGATGATAAATGACCATCCCAATGCATTATTTTACAGCACGTTTTGAAACAATTGGCATTTAATTTCGTATCACGGCATGTATTGGGGTGTACAATAGTGATGATGATGTGATGTGGAGTAAGATTCATTCACATTAATAATTACATGACAATTTGTAAGATTCTTCTTCTTATTATTATGATTATTATTCTTAATGACGCTTGTTATTTAGAAGAAAATGCCGTTTTTATTGATTTTATTATTATTTAAAAGAAGAAGGCCATTTTTATTATTTTGTCAGTCTGAATTATTTTAGTCCCAGTCCGTGCGCAGCTGCTGGGCCAGGCGGGCCTGAAACGTCAGGTAAAGCGCACAGGCTCGCGACTGGAGGAATACATATGCCTACAGATCAAACATTTTGGTAAAGTCACACAAATTAAACATTGACGTTCATGTTACACAAAAATAAACACTAAATGTTGTTGTTGTGGTTTTTAACAGTGTATCATATAGCATATCTTGTCAGTGCGTTTTGTGGTGTTAGGAATTGCTTTTCTGCGCATTTTCCCACTAACTCAAACGTGCGTACACCACCTCCTGAGCTGGCGTAGGATTTGAGCGTGCCGTACGCCAACGTCCATATTGATAAATCTCGAAGTCACCGTGGGTTTGGGTGTACGCAAGGTGTACGCTGGAAATTTGGTGTACGCACTTTTGATAAATGAGGGCCATTGTGCGTGTTTTTGTGCATGCATGTGAGCACACATTATGTAGATTTAAATATTTAGTTCATTACTAGAAATTAAACATCAATAAATTAATGTTAAAGAAAGTTTATATTTTAAGCTTAATTTTATTTAATTTTTTGGGACCCAGTATTTTGTTTTTCATGTAATTATATTTTTTAGAGCATAAGAAACAAATAAAACATTTTTGAAAAATGATATTTTATTAATTTATTATGCTATTTCCTCTGTAGTGGACTTCAGGAGTTGTTTTAAAAAAAAACATGTATAGGCAAATACAATGGGTTCCATCACTTTTTAGGTTTCAGTTCAAACAAACTTTGTTTTAAGATTATTTCAACTATGTTATGAGAGATATAATGGAATGGATTGATATAACATTTTACTTTATGCAATATGTGGGTAAAATGGGCATATATAAGTTTTCCCGTTCAATAATATACATATAACAGTATCTAATATTTCAGAGTAAATTGATATTTAATTTCTTTCCCTATTCACCTGTCTCCAAAAGGCCTAATAAACAGGATTTAAGTTCTGTTACATGTATAAAATCAATATCCTGTTTTGTTACAGAAAGTCATATTTTGATTAGAAAACCCATACCATTTTCCTGAGATGCTGATTAATAATAAACTATTTAAAAATGAATCAGATTTAAATGATGATTACAAAATGTTATCATATTTCCATAAGAATGCTAAATTTGATCACTAATGTCAGTCATTTTTAAACACCAAGGAGAAGTAAATGGTGTCAGAGAATTTCTAATATCCACTACAGTGGATAAAAGTCTATTTCATGGGTCCCAGGAGGTTATTTAGACATCCAACATTAACCCTTACAAAAATCTTAAAGCCCATACAGAATAAATCAAAGAAACCTTCTTTCACTGTCCATTTGTTGGAGAAAAAAAAAAGACTTTTTAAGATATTTTTCCGGAAAGTGCATGGAATGTGTACAGACTTTGATATGATCCTTACAGGAGACTCTTACTGTTTAAACTGTGGAAATGGTTTATATTTGAGAGAGGGGCACCATTAACCATTAACCTTTGGTTAGAATTTAAAGAGCCTCTTGCTGAGCTGTGGCACTGTGGAGAAAGTTGAGCTGACCTGTAAGTCTCATGCTTGCAGATGCAGTCAGGCTGACTAGTGAGTTTCTGTGTTCAAACCTGCGGTTGTGAGAGAGAGTTCAGCTGTCACAGCACATTGAAATAGGAAGTGAGGTAGGTTATGAATGTGTCTTGGCTTGGCCAGGTCCACTGAGACCGGCAAACCAAAACCTGCGAACTGTGAAGGCCGCGGATAGGATGTCAGTGTGCTTTTGGACAGAATTTAAGATCAGCAGACTTTAAGCTTCACAGGTTAAGCACTCTTGGGAGGACACGGTGTACAAAAGTGAAGGATTGGTAGACGTTTCAATCAATAAACTACCTGCCACGTTTAATCAGAGCACAGGACAGTTCATCCGGGTGTGATGTGTAGTGTGGGGAACAACAACTGGTCATAAATATGCCTGAGGTCAGATTCATTAGAGAAAGAGTCTAAATATTAATATGTATTATTAATAGTATAATATTAGTAAATAGTAATAGTGTTGTAATGCTTTATATTTGATTTATTTGATTGTAACATCTTAACTATATATAGTTTTAGTTATCCTAACTATAAACATGATGATTTTTAAGAAAACAAATTGTTGTGAAAACAAAATGTTATTTTGGAACACAACATATTTGTAATTTAAGTTAGAAAATATGAAGAAAATATCTGTTAAGAATTTTTTTTTGTGTACTAAAATTTAAAAATTGTATTTATTTTTATTTTATTATTATTCATTTACTCAAATTTGTGTCATTCCAAACCTGTAGGAATTACTTTCTTCTGTGGTTATCTGAATATTTTGTGCCAGATTACATATTTAATTCGATTATGTATGATATTTATAGAAGATTCATAAAAAATAAGCTGTTATTAGACATACAGAATTACAAACTCTGCTCATATACAATAACATAATAAAACAGTAAACGTAATATTTTGCTTACTAAAGTAAAGGTTTTTTATTTGTTTTTGATTCACTTTAATAAACCTTCCGTGGAACACACACACAAAATGAATAATTGGAAGAATGTTTTTAACAGTTTTTGTCGATGCGATGAATGTCAGGGGGTCATTTTTATTATTATTAATTTACTCAAATTGGTGTCATTCAAAACCTGTATGATTTACTTTCTTCTGTGGTTATCGCAATATTTTGTGCCAGATTATATATTTAATTAGATTATGTATTTGATATTTATAAAAGATTAATAAAAAATAAGCTGTATTTAGACATCCAGAATTACAAACTCTGCTCATATACAATAAAATAATAAAACAGTAAATGTAATATTTTGTTTACTTTAGTAAAGTATTTGTATTTATACTTGCTTCACTTTAATAAACCTTCTGTGGAACACACACAAAAATTGAATAATTGGAAGAATGTTTTTAACTGTTTTTGTCCATGCAATGAATGTCAGGGGGTCCAATACAACACTGGATCCCATTGACTTTCAATGTATGGAGAAAAACGCAACATTTTATTTCATATTTCCCAGATTAAAGAAAGTCATACCAGTTTGGGATGACATTATTTTTCTGTCAATGATGACAAATTTTCAGCTTTGGGTGAACTATCCCCTTTAAGAATATTTCATTTTCCTTGTTCCAAATCTCAAACCATGTTAAGCACTCAAGAGAATGCCAGAACAGACAGCAGACAGACCGGAGTATTCTGACATCTTCAATATCCCCACTGTTGAAACCCAACATGATGCCATCAGCACCCTCTTCTCCCAGCCAGCCTCTCCATGCACCTGATCAAACCTGTGTAAATATTTGGTGCGAGTAACATGAGGATGAAATTATCATTCCTTCCTGCAGTAAATTAAAGCAAACAGCTGCAGCTGTCTTGGGGAATGACTGGTTAAACAAACGCTGAGGCACTGAGCCCTACCTAGGCTTTGGCATCCATACCTCATCGCCCAGGTGTAATTTGTATGGGGTCAATAACTCTACCCAGTGACCCATCCGACAGCCAGCCGTGTAGGAAGATCCTCCTGGCTCTTATTGTAAGCATCTCTGCAGGCCCTCGAGTGAGACCATGTACCTCTGACAAGGCTGCTTGTCTAAACCCAAAAACTGAACCCAAAGATTCAGTGATTTTTCCACAACGTACTGAAACAAGGCCTAAAATAACACTTCACTTCTAAAGTTTAACATGATGGGCTTTACTTTTGCTTTTTCAGTTTTGGACCGGTGTTAGGGGTTATTTTCTCAGTGCTTTGTAGCCCATGTGGTAGCTGAGAAGAACTTTCATGTGCTATGTTACGTGCCAGGCATCACTGATCAGGCTAGCACATTTATGTATGCCACTGTCACTCAGTATTACAACTACTAGCAGTAATGCTGACTGGCGTAGGACTTTGAAATCCAATCGAGCACATTGGTAAAGCCAATATAAACGGGAGTGAGTGTGAAGAGAAACTGAATGCTCAATCAGGTATCCAAAAATGAAGAACATGGAGTAAAAGAACTTGGCCTATAAGAGGAGATGAAAACATTATGCAATGAAGGCCCCGATAATGAAGTTCTGTTTTGTTCTTACCTAAGGGGTAAAAAGAAGTTCGAAACACGTGACCAGCACTGTAATGGGCCCTATTTTATGCACTTAAAGGGGTACTTCAGCGCTGGGAAGATGAATCTGTATTTAAACTGGGTCATCAATGTAGTAGAAATGTGAAATTATTTTTGAATTTGGTGCCTTCTAGACTGAGAAAAGACAGAAAATGTATTTTTGTCTCATGGGGATGAAAGACCACAATTCCCAGAATGCTTCGCTGCTCTGTGAGGCCATTCCCAAAGCCACCTACTGGATTACTGTGACTGAGTTGAAGACACTACAATTAAAACCTGAACGTGTCTGTTAAATATAATGAGTGAGTCACCGCGCGAGTATCACAGCACTGAACACTAACTGCAGGAGTGAGAGAAATCAGCTCGTGATGAGAGCTGAGGTAATCACGACTACACTCGCGGCATACATTCACAACGCGAGTTCAGTCTGGCGCTTTTCAGTTCATGCCTTTGCAAGCTTAACTTTCATAGAAATTAATTTGAGAAGTTAAAACACTTACATTGCTCACCATAGCTCCGTTTAAATGAGTGCCTGCAGCTGCCTGCTGAGCTCTCCCTGCGAGCTGAGTGTAACCCATCCCCCATGCGTGAGTTCAAAACATGCGGAAATGGCTCCCTCCGCTGGCTGTAGTCTTTAGCCTTATTCCAAAGATTCCTCCTATGATGCAAATATCGTCAATTTGCATCATAGGAGGAATTTTTCCAGAAATAAAATGCATAAATCTCTTGTCTCAGGGGGATATGAGGAGGGAAAGCACAATCATTTGATTATACTTCAGGGTTTCTACTGATACAAAGCCATATGCTAATCGCTGAAGTAACCCTTTAAAGGACAACTCTGGGGAAATTTTAAGTTTATCTTGATAGTTATATCTTTGTGAGTACAGTCTATAGAAAAAAAACTAACCGGATTGGTTCTTGCAACACGGAGCTGTTACAGTTAATGCCCAGAGCCCCCACTCAGCTAAAACGGTAAAGGGTGTCTTTGTGCCTCTTAACAGACACAAAATGAAGATGAACAGGGCCTTTACATGACAACAAGATGCCTCGATTTCCACCATAAAAAGGCTTAAAAGCACACCTACCTATGTAATCGCCACAGATGAATGGTAGTTCAAAGGTGTTAACAGCTCAAGCTCCCAAAAACAAACTTCATTTTGGCCTGATTTTGTGTGAAATTACATCACACCATGTAATTAAAGTATATTGATGTAGCTTAAAGTATATCAGGCTCTTAACATAATGTCACCCGTAAAGTATTTGAGTAAATGTTTTGTTTTTGTTCAAAAAAATTTGTTATTGTTCATAAAAAAATTTTTTGGTTACTTTGTAGTTTAGAGTATCAAATATATTAGCAACTTTTACTCTCTGCTTGACTACATTTATGAATAATGTACTTTTTACTCCAATACATTTGTGATGAGAAGGGTTGGGTATCGTTTGGGTCTTTTACGATTCCGGTGCCAAACCAGTACCTTTTAAAACCGTACCTAAACGGTGCCTGAACCGATACTTAAAAAAAAAAAGAGCGACAAAACGACAGGCGATGACATTAAAGAATGGCTTTTTGTTTATTTATTTTGTATTCTTTAAATTGAACAATTTATTATAAGTCTAAAGTATACTTAAATATATAAATACATACAAAACACAATTTACTTAAATTCACAGTAAAAGCTAAGCCACTAGGCCTAATTTAACACTAAATAACAGCACTAATACTAGTGATATTACAGCACTAATAACAGAAAAGTAGTCTGTATTCTTGGTCTGCTGCAAACCAGCTTCAGTTTTTATGTTTCATTAATATGACCATATTCTCTGGCTAAATATTTTAGAATCCATGGCCTTATTGTTTCCATGGAAAGCGTTGTGCTTCTCACATGACACACAGCAGCTGTATGACAGCTCAGTTGTATCAGTTTATTTCGTTTTTGTGTTCTTTTTTATTCAAAATATTCACAAATTTGTTACCTATGAGCTGTCTGATATTCTGATTTTCAAATATGTGTAAGTGAATGTGTTTTGTCCTAAGGATGTTAGTTGATCTATAATGCACGATGGGCGCTGCCATGTCAGTTTGCGCCTCAGAGAATTGGATCTGTCGGATTTACATTGCGTAAATTCATCCTCGTCTCACGAAATACATGAAAGTACGTGACCAGTGAACACCAAGAAGAACAGAGTAAACTATATAGTAACTTATATAATGTGTGTCTGATATGAATAAAACAGTCAAATTATAACGGTTAGAAAGGAGTTATTGCCACTTCCATAGACATCATTTTTATTGCTACTTATGTGCATTTAAATGTCTGAAACCTAAAATAAACATGATGTGGTTGAAAACACTGAATCATTGTGATATGTGATGAGTGCTGAGTGCGTCTATCTCTGGCTCAGCGCCAGCCAAAATGCGTTCTGATTCGGTCCGGTACATACCGGTTGTATAGGTATCGGTGCTATATTGGCACCGGGTTTCGGTAACCAACCCTAGTGATGAGTAATGCAATTTACACATTACATTCTGCATGGCACCTAACTTTTTCTGCAGCAGTTTGTTTCTGCCATAAAGAAGGAATATCACCATCTAAGGGTATTGAAGGTACTATATCTTGTGTGCTTTCACTTTTTGTGAATGCGAGTGCATTAGCAGGCAGTTGCTGAACCGCAGGTGTGATTTATGAGATAAGCTCATGACTAGAGCCTGTGATGAGGCTGAAACCAGCACGTAAGGAGACTTTGACTATTTCATTTTACTTAACATACATTTTTTTTATCCGCTATACTGACAAGATGTTTTTAAAGGATATTGGTTTACTTATGGCCTTTTTGTGCACTCGAGCTTTACTGTTTCTGTTGTATTGACTGTGGTTTGTTGCAATATTGAGGTGTTCAGTTTTATTTTGATTTTAGAAAATAACATGATTTCTCTTCTTACAAATCAAGTGTTTATTATTATCACTGGCATGTCTTTTAGGTGCTGTATTTAAGTACTAATAAAGACTTTTACCCGAGCAGTATTGGAATTGCACTGCAAAAAAAACAAAACAAGCTTTTCTATAAGCAAATTTGTAGAAACCAGACAAAATACTAAGTAAGAAAAGCATTTTTTGCAGTGATGAGACTTGTAACTTGTAATGGAGTCCTTTTCGCTGTAAGGTATCTGTTCTTTTACGGTTTTCAGGTACTCTTTACCTCTGTGCCCAGCACTAGGGCTGCACAATTAATCAAAATAAAAATCAAATCACATTATGGCTTAGTGAAATCTTATTACGAAAGCTGTGATTTAGTGAAACCGAGTGTTATTTAACAGAGTACAGCTCAGTGTCTGAGAGCAGCTCGGTTTGCAGTAAATGCTGCTCCACACCGCAAAAACAAGTTTGATGACATTTGAAGAAATAAAGTCATAAATATACATTTTAAAATTGTATTTTTTAACTAATATTTCTTTAGTTTTTCTAGTAATTTAATTTATTATAAACAATATTGTTATTATTATTTTATATCCATATTGATATATAAACAGTCCTAAAAACGAGCGCAGCAAACCTGGATTTTTTTATTGCATTTAAAATTGGAATTTTTATCAGATCCCTATTAAGTATGGACATTTTTAAAAGGCAAAAAGGATTGTGAGCTAAAATACTGATGTAAATAGGTTGTTTGATCCAAACTAAGTTAATCAGCTATCTTTTTTTCTTTGTAGTTTGGAAGCTTGTGATCTCAGAGGCCGATGACAATGCTGACAGTGCTCTGTGTCCTGCTAATGCTGGGGAATCATGTCCTGGGTGGAGGTTACGCCCCCATGCCTCAGATGAAATACGTGCAGCCCATGATGAAGGGGCCTGTCGGGCCACCCTTCAGAGAAGGAAAGGGCCAGTATCTTGGTAAGTGTTGTTAATTAGCATGCATACATATAATCTATACACTCTAAAAAATGCTGGGTTAAAAACAACCCAAGTTGGGTTGAAACTGCACCGACCCAACAATTGGGTTGTTTTAACCCAATGGTTGAGTTATTCTTACCCAGCAATTGGGTTGTCTTAAGCAACATTTAACCCAACCACTGGGTTAAAACAACTCAACCATTGGGTTAAAACAACTCAACCATTGGGTTAAAATAACCCAATTGTTGGGTCGGTGCAGTTTCAACCCAACTTGGGTTGTTTTTAACCCAGCATTTTTTAGAGTGTATAGATTTCCAATCCACTCATTCATCCATTTAATGTGCCTGAATAAAAGTATTTTCTTAGTAATTTCTGAACATGCCTTAAAGATATATATGTGCACTTAACTACACCACATACATTATTTTTATATTAGATTAGCTATGGCCAGATAGCACTTTTTACTATATGTATGCGTCAGTCAGCATTTGTGGGAATTTCAGTGACTCTTTCTGCAAGTACATCATTACACCTGTAGGTGGCGCCAAGTGTCTAATGAGTGGCTCAATCCAATCATTCATTACACTGATTTGTTCAAAAATGCTGATTTATTCAGAAACAAAACAAGTGACTGTCTTTATGAGTGAGTCATTTGAATAAATCACATGATTTATTTTAAAACAATAACTCACTCATAAAGACAATCATGCTTGAATGGATTTGAATGGCTGGTTTAACTGGTTTTCAGGAGGTTAGTGAATACAACTCATTTTTTTGCATCAAAATACAATTTTATTTTAATTTAAAAGTTGAAATATATAAATATATTTTTCCACTAAAGTGCCACAACAGTATAGTGTATTCACTTTTTTAAGTCCTGGATGGCTGAGATTCTTCAGGCAGAAAAATTGGGAGTTGAGCCAGAAGTTTGTCAGACTGAGAGCATTGGAGATGAACAATGAGAGAGGACAAGAACGGTTCGCCGTTCACTGACTCCTCTCCCCTCTATGATATATACGAGAGGGCATTGTGAGTGTGTCAGAGGAGGAGAAACAAAAGGAGAAAGAGGAACAGGGTGGGGTGAAGTCACCTCTCTTCGGGGCAGTATATCACAGGTCCGTATAGTCCAAACCTGCAGGGAATCAAAGGCTGTGTCAAAACAGTGTCTGAAACAAGTAGGAGGGGTCAAGAGAGCCTTGGGCTGATGAGAAATCCAGGGTAGGTGTCAGATGTTAAGCTGTTTGTGGTGTGCAAAAGATCCACAGGTAAAGGGAGAAGGATAACATACAGCAAAGAAAGGAGAGTAAGATAGTAGTGTAAGGTTCTTAAATGCCAAGATGTGACTGGTTTCTGCTGCTGATAGTTCAGCTCTTTGGAGAGTTTACACAAAAAGAAAAAAAAAATGGTTATCATTTACTCACCCTACTGTTATTTGAAAAACAAAAGAAAATATTAAGAATATGTAGTTTGTTTTCAACCTGTAATTAAAGTCAGGGGGTCCAGTGGACAAAAACAGATGAAACTTTTTTTATTCTCCTTTCCTCAGAAAGAATAATCATGCATGTTTGGTAAATCATGACTTAATAGTATTAATATTATTTTTGGGTGAATTATAACTTATATAGCCTAGTGCCATTATTTGAATTTTAAATTATCAAAATGTGGCCTAAATGTGATTATATGTTTGTGTAAAACAGTGTGTGTGTGTGTGTGTGTGTGTGTGTGTGTGTGTGTGTGTGTGTGTGTGTGTGTGTGTGTGTGTGTGTGTGTGTGTGTGTGTGTGTGTGTGTGCGTGCGTTTTTGTGACATATGAGGACACAAATGTGTATAATGACATGGGTATGACACAGGTATTACAAGGAGAGGGTGAAATACGAGAACATTGGCCATGTCCCCACTTTTTAAAATGCTTAGAAATCATACAGGATGAGTTTTTTTAGACAGTATGCAGAATGTTGGGTAGGTTTAGGGGCAGGGGCAGTGTAAGGGGATAGAAAATATGGTTTGTACAGTATAAAAACCATTACGCCTATGGAATGTCCTCATATGTCACAAAAACAAAAAAACAAACGTGTGTGTGTGTGTGTGTGTGTGTGTGTGTGTGTGTGTGTGTGTGTGTGTGTGTGTGTGTGTGTGTGTGTGTGTGTGTGTGTGTGTAGACAACACGTGTACATTCCTCTGCTGATTGTTAGCGTGGGATACTGATAAACATTGCTTGTGATTGGCCTTTTTGGAAGGATTGCTTCTCTCAGCAGGTGGTAGTGACTTATATTCGGTTGTTAAGGCTGACGTCACGCGGCAGCGCTTCCGGGTCCAAACTTATACCACAAGAAAAACTACAAACGGTGCTAATATACACACACAATGTGGTGTAATAGTATTAAAAAAAGTTATAATAATAATCTTTTTCTCCATACCAAAATTCCAGATGGCCAGACAGTGATTCGTCTTTTTAATGTCTGTAACGCTGTGACCATAGAAAATGTTGTTTAGACTGTAAGTATTTAAAATGTTTAACTTTTTTAAAATGTTTGATGTTTAATATGAAAAAATAATGGTCATAAACGGGCGTCAATGGCATTCTCAAGTGAAACGAGTTGAGGCTTTGACCCGGAAACGGCATTCCTTATGTCACGACTTAATAAGCGGATAGAGTAAGTTACAGACCGATACTTGACTTATAGGGTATGTTTTTATAGTTGTTCTTTTAAAAGTACCTACATTTACCTTGGTATTTGGACATATACCATGGTGATATACTGTTCTATTCAATTACTGTAATGCTTTTGCACTTCTTAAGGAGAAACATGTAATTAAAACTGAAATGAATGTACTTTATGTAGACTTTAAACACATCCCTAAAATGATTTGTATGAGACCTTTATGACCAATTAGGACTCAAGAAAATCTCAAGAAATCTAAAAAAGAAATTAAAAAAGCTGTGTGCTCACTACCATCTAGTGGACAATGGAAGACATGCACTTATGCTCAAAGATTTTTTTAAAATAAGGAGTTTGTGTTGTTTGAGAAGTGTCTGTCATATTACACAGTTGATACCTAAGGCCATTTTCTTTTCTTTAAAAAAAAAAAAACAACCTACAGAATAAAACATAACTAACTGAATAACCATTAGGAATTAAAATGACACTGTAGAACAGAGTGAGTGAGTGAGTGAGTGAGTGAAATGTTAAGGCCAAATATGGTAACCCATACTCTGAAATTGTCCTCTGCATTTAACCCATCCAAGTTCGTGCACACACATTAGGAGCAGGGAGCAGTGAGCAGTGAGCAACACACGGACTCTCAGGTTAGAAGTCTGACTTCCTAACCATTAGGCCACGACTGCTCGACTCCCCTGTTAGAGGGAGACCTAAGTAAATGTAGTAAGTGAATAGAATTTACAGAACAAACTAAATAATGTATATTTATGTAAGTGTAATGTACATGTCTAAATCATCCTTCTTAACCTGTTGAGCTCTTATGTTGAATGACTAGGCCTATGTAATAAATTACTGTACCACTTGAGGGCGCTTCACAGTTACAGCACATCTTTCTAATACTCTTACAGATGAGGATGTAAATATATATATAGTCTGTACACAAATTACTTTAGAACTTACGTAGACTAATAGTCACTATATTAGGAAACAGTTTGTGTGTGTTGTTGTGTTTTTGAAGTTAAAATCATCAGACACATTGACCAGTTTGGTTAACAATTAGGCGAAGATTTCTATCTCTCTCCCAATTGAGTCACATGGACTTTCGAATATGTCAGTACACTGTAAGATCAGTGAAATGGACCATTTTGCAGAACTCTGAACTCATTTTTCTACATTTGTTGAGAACTGAATTGAATGCAACTTGTGTTTTCCTGACTTGCATAGTTTTGTGGTTCTTTTTTCTAAACATGGCATGGCAAATATCGTCACTGCAGTTCCCTTGCTGAAATTCCAGTGAGGTCAAATGCTGTTGAGAATTTTGTCCTTGTCCTTTGTTTATGTTTCGTCCATAAACACATTAATATTTCCTGTAGGCCTTCATTGCATACCTGCATAGCTGCCATTGAGCAGGCGCTTGAGTGTGATGAGGAGTAAAACACAATGTATATTTGTAGTCTTACTAGTACGTTAGGGCTGTATGATGAAAAATTGTATGATGGTAAAGAGTCATTGACAATACATTCTCACATTGACAAACTCTTCTTCTAGGATCTTGAAATGAAGTTTAATCATGGCCCCTATTTTTTGTATTCTTTCATTTATTGCAGAGTTTCCACCCATGATGGACGTAAAAGGAGAACCAGGTCCTCAAGGGAAACCAGGACCAAGGGGACCACCTGGGCCTTCTGGATTACCAGGGAAACCAGGTATAGGAAAACCTGGTCTCAATGGTCAGCCAGGTCCTCAAGGGCCTCCAGGATTCCCTGGGATTGGAAAACCAGGACTACCAGGTTTACCAGGAAAATTAGGACCTAAAGGACCTCCAGGACTCAATGGCGAGGTTGGTCCTCGTGGAGAACCAGGTATAAGGGGACTTCCAGGTCAGCCAGGACAACCTGGGCCAGCAGGTCTGTCATTGAATGGTAAACCAGGTTTACCTGGGACTAAAGGCCTGCCAGGGTCAAGAGGGGATCCAGGGCCTAAAGGTGGACGTGGTATTCCTGGTGAACGAGGACTTAAAGGGGAAAATGGCAATGGAAAGCCAGGTCCAATAGGTCCCAGGGGACCAAGTGGCCTTCAAGGACCTCCAGGAGCTCCAGGTGTTCCTGGGCTAGGTAAACCAGGGATTGATGGGCTGCCTGGGCCATTGGGGCCAAAAGGAGATAAAGGAGCTCCAGGAGAACATGGTGTCCCAGGGGATGCTGGTCCCCCAGGGCTACAAGGGCAGCCGGGGGCACCTGGTTTGGGAAAACCTGGTCTTGATGGTGTTCCAGGTATTCCAGGTTCATTAGGCCCAAAAGGTGATGCTGGCCCCAGAGGAACTCCTGGGTTTCCTGGACCCCCTGGCTATGGTAAACCAGGGCTTGTCGGGCAAAAAGGAGACAGAGGGCCTGCGGGATTACAAGGAGCCCCTGGTGACAAAGGAGAAGCTGGGATGGAAGGTCTTCCAGGAGATTTAGGGCCAACTGGAAAGCCAGGCCTTCCAGGTCCCCAAGGTCCTATGGGTCTTCCAGGGAAACATGGGATGCCTGGTCTAAAGGGAGATAATGGCCCACAAGGACCTCCAGGCTTGCCAGGGCTTAGAGGAGATCAGGGTCCCAGTGGGCTTGCTGGAAAGCCTGGCCTCCCAGGGGACAAGGGCATTCCTGGTCTCAACGGGGCTACAGGCAAACCTGGACCTAAAGGTGAACCGGGTCACATCGGTTTGCCAGGAAATCCTGGTTTGATTGGAGGACCAGGTCCAAAAGGTGAGAATGGTTTCACAGGCCCCCCTGGGCCACGTGGCAATTCAGGAATTCCTGGACTCCCAGGCCCTACTGGTCATATGGGACCTCAGGGTGTTCCAGGGTTAAAAGGCGAACAAGGTCCACCAGGGCCCCAAGGAATTGGAAAGCCTGGAGACAAGGGGATGTCTGGTCCACAGGGACCTCCAGGAAAACCTGGCTCCCCTGGACTTACCGGTATGCAGGGCCCTCCAGGTCCACCTGGACCTCCTGGGCCCCCCGGCCCCTCAAATGGTGATCTAAATCAGTTAGCGGTTCAAGGGCCAACTATAGTAGGAGAATCTATTTCAAAACCAAATGGTGAGAAGCCGCATTATGGTCAGGCCGAGCTCTCTGCCTCCGTTGCTCCTGCTTTTACCGCCATTTTAACAACGCCATTTCCACCATCTGGAATGCCAATCAAATTTGACAGGACTCTGTACAATGGGCAAAATGCTTACAACCCTGCCACAGGCATCTTCACAAGTCCACTGCCTGGAGTCTACTATTTTGCTTATCATGTACATGTAAAGGGAACCAGCCTGTGGGTGGCACTGTATAAAAACAATGTGCCAGCCACATACACCTATGATGAATACAAAAAGGGCTATATGGACCAGGCATCAGGTAGTGCTGTACTGGAGCTGAAGGAGAATGACCAGGTTTGGGTGCAAATGCCCTCTGACCAAGCAAACGGGCTCTACTCCACTGAGTACATCCATTCGTCCTTCTCAGGGTTCCTCCTGTGCCCCACATAACGGTCCATCTAAGCGGAGAATTGCTTGCTCAAGTGTCCTGCAGAAACATCTGTAATAACAGCAACTTGATGAAAAGAAAGACTTACTGAACGACGGAGAGGCTGAGTTTCGAAGCAGAGGAAGAAGAATTCATGCTGTGTCTCTGTTTTAACCCTCTCTTTCAAATGTCTGATTTGATCATTGTTTTACTTTTAAGTGTTGTTATTTTCTGCCTATATGATAATTTTATTATAACTGTTATGCTATGTTTGTTGATGTTGATATAATGGTGTTATTTTATTGATGTTGTTGTAGTTGTTTATCGCAATCAGACTATTAAGTACTTTGCAATTTGTAGGCAACCATTTAAAGACTTACCCGTGTGACTGCACACATTGCCAAATGTTCTGACTCCCATTGAGCTCCATCACATTGACTCTGGGGTTGTATGTTCCCCTGGTTGCAGTCGAATTCACCTATATCTTTTCCTTCATATAACACAGGCTACTTGATTGGTGCCACATTGCAGATTTTAGAATGCAGACATTCTATACAACATTGTTATTGTATTTGTATGTTTAAGTACATCCGTAATTTAAAGAATAATCCTCAGTTCCATTTTTAATTTTATTTTTTAATACCAGACAGGTGAATATCTATCTGCTTTAGTCATTAGGTATATATGTTTTGTTTGATTTACTGTGTTAAAGCAAAACAATATGTGCTAATCTCTCTGTTTCTGCGACAACTACATTGTGTTTGAGAGAAATTACTTGATTTAAAGAGATCAAAACATGCCAGGATTGAATCGGTAGCGATCCCGAACGCCTCGAAAGGACAGCTGTATGACAGTGCCTGCATTAAAAAACAAAACAAAATGCAATTTCTGTGACACTAATTTCATACTTTAAAAATCATGTCAACGCTTACTTAATGTATAGCTTCTCTTCCAAATCTTAGAATAGCTAACAGTACATTGGTGAGTAAGGGACTACTAATAGATTGAGAGTATGAACATAAAATTCAGAATTTTTCGTTTGTTTTTTTATAATAAATCAATTCACCACAAATCCAAACTACTGCGTTGTGTACTCTAGACGTTTTTATGACTCTTTTCTCATTGCTGCTTTTACAATGACATTTGACTGATTGTTTTGTATCACATTCATTTTCCCATTCGACTGATTGACTTGCAGTGTCACAGACATGATTGACACTAACATGAGTCAATGCATGTCCTAATCTTTTACGTTTTGACAAAATATGATACATTTATGAAGTTAATTGAACATAGATACATTTGGATACATCGCATTGTGATAGCACTGCTCCTATGGTGTTTTTGAAAGGTTCCACATAAACATCCTCAAACAAAGAAATTGTTCCTTGCACAATTACTGAAGTGATTGAAAAATAGCAAAGGAGGCTTGAAGTCCCTCTTGAAAGAAATTCTCATGTAGGATGATGAAACCTAAACCGGATTAAAGGAGTTTCAGTACTTAAACGCACTCGCTCACTGATCTTAACCTTTCCGTACACGCTTACATGACATTTGTTGCTTCAAATGGCAATTATTCACTTTGGAATAGCACCAGATCTTTCCTATTTCAGCATGTATTTGATGACCTTTTTATTGTACAGTATATTAACACTGTGACCATTATTTTTCATGATGAGTGTATATTGTTTGTGTGCAATGGATTGAAGATTTAAAAAAAAAAATTGTGCTGCAATATCTCAAATCTGCTTCGACTATGTGTCTTCCTTTTTTAGTTCAAAACAAACTAGGAAAAAAGCCTTGATTCTGTTCCACAGGATATTTGTTCATTATCAATCAAATTACAAGAAACAACCAATTTTGCACATGAACTTGATGAAGGCATATTTATACATTTGAGATAGTCCAGTAAGGAATATCCAAACACCGAAACCCTGAACGTACAAATAACCTTGTATTTAACAGCATCAAGGAGTTTGTAATACACACTAGGCTACAATTGTTTTTTTCTTTCTTTTATAATGTATCCATCAATCTATAGGATTTTTTTGTCTCATTACATTCACTTGATGCAATCCATTTTTGGTATTAAATGCACTCTTTGATTGAACATATTTTGTCAGCTCGTACAAAATCTGCAAGTATACTTGAGAGTACAGATGCAACATCAATAAAGACTTTCTTGATCAAGAGTGTTTTTTTTTTGTTTCTGTTGTTGTTCTCCCTAATAAGACCAAAGGAGCTAGTAATCATAGATGGGATGTTGACAAGTCAAATTCAGATATTATTAGTTTCATACTTGATAAATCCCTTGAAGTAAAACCTCATCTTAAAATCATTCTCAGAGGCAGATTGTATACAATAAAACTTCAGCCCACATATTTACAATGATCAAAGCTTTATCACATTTTAATTACCACACTCAGTATTTTCAAAAACATCTTTGTAACTGTTCTGCTCACCTAGAAAATCTGTGACTAACACTAGGGGGAGTCTACGTCCATTTCGGTGTCACTTGGATTCCTGGATCTAAATATCACACCTGTAAGCATACATCCACCTTAGTCTACATTTTTGCTAATATTCAAAACAGTTTAAAATCTAATATATCTGAATTCCATACAATAAGCACAATTATGAATTGGTTTGATCAAGTAGGCTGCTTCTTTTATATATAGGTCTGCAGTATAAATAGGCTATTAATTAAACAATATTTAATGCTCCACAAAGTATTGAAATAAATTGTTCTTAAATACATTTTCTTGGATTAATAAAAATATTTATTGAAACAAAGTATTGGAATAAAGTGTTTGTAAATATATATTTTTGTATTAAATAAACAGTATTTATAATAAAAATGTGATAAGAAATCATATTACAGAAATTTGAAAAGAAAATACATCATAAATGTCACAGAGAATTGTACATTGCATGGATCTTGTTGCAGGCCATAAAAACATTAAAGCGTTTACAATTTTTCTAAGTTTTAACTTTCTTTTTCTTAATAGAAAATCGTCTTGAGTCGAATTGGCTATTTATTGAAACACATAAAACAGGGATTATTAGCCTACGTTACATTTGTCAACATCCACTTTTTCCATTTAAATAATAAAATGTATAATGTAAACTGAATGTTCATGGCTTGACTTGACAGCCAAAAGAGTCCAAATAAATATTTCCATAACGACACAAACTGACCATCAATATTTTTTGTAATAAAATCACAAACATTTGGACAAAAACAGTCTTGCAAATGGGCAGTACCAAAACAAATCAACCAACTGTCACAAACAATGCAATTAAAATCAATATCACCTTTAAATTTGACAAAGTATGGGTATCGCTGGCGCTGGGTAATCAATGGGTAAATCAAACCCACAAGTCCTCTTAAAACGTCAACGAGCTCTTGCGCAAAGATGACGCAGTCATTGACTCCGCCCCTTTTGTTCATCTCAATTCGGTTTTCACAGAGAGGACGACAAATACGACTTCACCCTCAAAGCGGTTACGGCTCTACGTGCACTTTCTCCGGGGATTGCCAAGGGATTTCAATGTTTGGCCCGTTCGTTGTAAGTATCCCCTATTACCACTCGACCTCTGTCTCTCAATATGGCAGAAAGATGTTAAAAACGAATCCCCGAGACGTTTGTTTGACTGTTTCTAGTGTAGCTGTGAAAGCTCGCGTTCAGCCGGTGAAGGAGCTCGCGAGTGTGGCAGCCATTTGCCCGCGTACGTTTGAACGGAAACTCCATTATCGTCTTTTTTGTTTTGTTTTATCGTCTGGTCGGGTTTTACCGGGTCAGGGACGGTTTTTTGCTCATTCCTATATTGCTTGATTTATGGAGGGTCTGGAGTTATCCTCGGGCTTTCTAGCTGTCCCGTAGTGCGCTGGCTGGCTAGCCAATTGCTAGCGGTCTCATCATCAGCCAGAGACTGTGTCAAGAAGTTACTCAGACAGTTTACTTACCGTTACCATTTTAATTGTATATTTGGATGTATGGCTAATTCTGTGTCTGGACATAAGAAATGATGATTACTTGGTCGTGTTCCACTATTTGACCGGCTGTGAGGGTCAGAGATGGTGAAATTGACTGACTTGTTAGCCAGCGAGCTAATGTTATTAACTGTCAGTTCAGTCAGATAACACTTTATCGTCAAACTCCAGAATGTTCCTGATTTCAGTGGCTCGATTGTAATGCAAACCGTGGAAGATTGGAGGCCTTAATTTTAGACTATTTGTACTGTACCACAAACCTTGCCAATTCACGTGCTTGTAATCTGTTTCTTCGCCTTCACGTTTGCTTTATTTTAACTGTGAATCTAACATATGGTAATCCTTTGAAGCCGACCCGTGTCTTTGTTCATTCCTTTATCCCGCACATGGTTAAACTGTAAGCTGATGATCCAGCATGAGACCTGAACTGCGTAGTAAACTAGCTGGTAAGCCGATAGTTTTTTAAATGCCATGCTTGTAGAACAGGTAGAATGACGTTTGAGGGAATCTGAATTAAACCGGTTCCCTTTCGGGAAATATGCTTGACGTGATCCAAGATGTTGTATTCAGGTGTCATGTGTACGCTAGTATCTGATGAGTCACCTGGCTTCATGCTCCACCTGTTCTCATCCTGCTCCTGTGTAATCAATAGAAGGAAACTGTAAAGGTCGTGATCAGTGGCTTATGCTTGTTGTCTGAGACGGGACATGCTTGCAAAGTTGTAAAATTGCCAAGTGGGATCAAGTCAGGACATGTTTGAAGCTAGGGTATTTGCATAATTAAGGTGAGAGATTTCACTAACAAAGTTTTTTTGTTGTTGTTTTTTGTAGCTTATTTGAAAAGGGACATTAGTTGTTTGAAGTCCTAAAACTGGGACATGGTTGTTGTTGTTTTTATTGCTTTGACCTTCTCGTATCTACATCTTTATCGGACAGGTTACTTATAGGCCTCTTAATATACCACTGTAACATTTCTTTTGGAATTTAATCACTGTTATTAGTATAACTATATGGGCATTTCATTGGTTTGCTACATTGGGACAACTTTTAAATAAATGTAACCCTGGACCACAAAACCAGCCACAAGTTGCACGAGTATATATAATATACACATATGTGTACATACAGTACAGGCCACAAGTTTGGACACATTACTATTTGTAATGTTTTTGAAAGAAGTTTCTTCTGCTCATCAAGCCTGCATTTATTTGATCAAAAATACGGAAAAAAATAATAATATTGTGATGCATTATTCCAATTTACAATATTTGTTTTTCAATTTATTATACTTTAATTTATCATTTATTTCTGTGATGCAAAGCTGAATTTTCAGGATCGTTACTCCAGTCTTCAGTGATAATATTCTGATTTATTATGATTGTTGGAAACTGTTCTGCTGCTTAATGTATTTGATGAATAAAAGGTTCAAAAGAACTGCATTTATTCAAAATAAAAACATATTTTTCAAATAATATAAATCTCCTTTACTATTTTTACAATTTTTATCAATTTAACACATCCTTGCTGAATAAAATTATTGATTTATTCAAAGAAAAAAAATTACTGACTCCAAATTACTGACCAGTAGTGTATATTGTTGTTACAAAGATTTCTATTTTTAAAATATTTGCTTCTTTTTTAAATTATTTTATTTTTTTACTTTTTATTCATCAAAATATTATTAAAAAAAGTATCACGGGTTAAAAGCGGCAGAACTGTTTCCAACTTTGAAAATGAATCATCATATTAGAATGATTTCTGAAGGATCATGTGACACTGAAGACTGGAGGAATGATACTGAAAGTTCAGTTTTGCATCACAGAAATAAATGATCATTTAAAGTATAATACATTGAAAACCAATTATTTTAAATTGGAATAATAACCAACAATATGTTGTATGGTTCAAAATTATCGATTTTTCTCTACTGCCAAAAAATCGTTAGGATATTAAGAACATGTTCCATGATGATATTTAGTAAATTTCATGCTCTAAATATATTAAATTAATTATTATTAGTAATATGCGTTGCTAAGGACTTTATTTGGACCACTATAAAGGTGGATTTTCTCAATATTTAGACTTTTTTTGCACCCTCAGATTCCATATTATCAGATAGATCCAAATATTGTTCTATGAGGTTGTCCCCTAATAAACATATATCATTTGGAAAGCTTATTTATTCAGCTTTCAGATAACCTAAAATTGATTGCATTAAGGGTCACAAATGTGAGCAAAATATTGGATATGGATAGATTTCATAGCCTATTTTATTTAGTTTTCTGTGTTTTTTTCTTATGGGCCCACTATATTCTGAAGCTATCTACTTGATATTTTTGAAAATATTGTTACATAAAAAAACTTGCAGATCTGTAACTAAGCTACATGTTGTCACATTAACAGTCAGTCAGCGATTTGTTTTACTAAGTAATAATAATTTGTTTTGTACAGCTGTTTTGCTGTACCATCTAGTAAATGATCAGATTTTGATTAGTTTTCATTAACTGTTTCAAGCCTGAAACAGAGGCTATCTAAAGATTTGCCTTTACCAAAACAAGTTGGGAAAGAGAGGAACAAACATCTCCATTCAGGCAAATATTTTAATTAACGTTTGAATTTCATCCTTATTCTATTTTCTAAACTGCTGATCTTTTATTCCCTCGTTTCTTTGTTGGGACAGTTGATCCTCTCTGTGATTGATTTCTTAAGTAGAATTTATGTTGCTCACAGAAGATGGACATTAGATACGTGCTAGTTATAGCAAGTCTGCCGAAACCCTTTCATTGCTAACTATCATAAAGACTGTATTATATGAAGGTCTGATAACCTTTCAAAACTCTAAAGTACAGACATGTCTTTTTTGAGACCTGTTTGGAGCATATTTATAGCTTGTTTGGCATTTTAGATGAACAGAGCTGTCAGTAACAACTCTTACTGGGCAGCATGTTAAATGTCACTGGTAGCAGTAGTTCACAGCCTGTTAACAAACATGGATCGAGTTGTGCCTAACAGCAGGCTTCCTTAGAACTTCTACACAACTGGCAACAGCATGACTCCCATTCCTCCCACTGTCTTTTTAGCTTGTCTGCTTAAATATTGAAGGAGTTGTTGTACCCTTTGAGCTAGCATTGCAAGCCCAGCAGGAGCGCTGCTAACCCTTGATGAATGAGTGTGTTGCTCGCCACAGTCTCATCCTGACCTGACAAACATCTGCTCCCTCTGCATGGCTTCAATACAAGCCGCGTGATGTGGCCTCAGAAAAGACCTCAAGACTTCTGTGTTGAATAATATGAACTGCCTGTCTTTTTGTTTCAATCATTCTGTTAGTTTTACAGTCACACGTCTGTAAGCTTGACAGGAAGTGGGCAGGTTTTGTGGCAGCATTTGCAAGAGTCCCCACCCTCTTAGCGGAGTTTCCACTGAACAAATTCTTGTCTTCCCTCAGCGCTTCTTCAACACAATAATGTGGTGGCTGGTGGTGACATTTTTTTTTTTTTTGCACATTAGTTTCACCAAACAGACAAAAGCTGTTAACGCTTTCCCCACCAGCGTTTATTTAAAAAAATACAAAAAAAAAGTTGCCATCCATCACCAGTTTTTTTTTACCCTTTCCACCAAAATTGAATAGCCTATAAAATATTTTGTTTCATGAATATCAGTAACATTAGATAGTTTTGATTTATACGCACGTTATTTTGCATATGCATCTGCTTACATCGATCGCTTGTTTTACTGCATCTTCCTCACGTGTGTTTGATCAGGAGATTCTGTACTCCTTCAGAAGATGCGTAAAAGCACCCCCTAGTATCTAGCAGTGAGAACACAGAAAATTCCGTTTTTGGTCGGGAGGCGTTTTCTCACAAATAACGGAGAATTCAGTGTTTGGCGGGGAAAGAGTTAAAGAGTAGACATTTTCAAATGCATCCTTTATCATATTTTTACATGGCTAGCTTTAAACAAACATTTTGTAAAGTTCTAAAGGTTTATTTTTTTATTTATTTAAAGCTACACTGTGGGATAATTTTCCCCCCTCTAGCGGTGAATGTTATATGACCATCCAGTGAATATTAGTTTCAGTTCCTCTCAATTCCGATTTCGTTTTAACTCCTACGGTGGCCGATTTAGTCCAAGATTAACATGGCAATCCCCCTCTTCACATTCGACACGGTGCCATCGAGTGTTAAAACGCGAAAGGCGGAGCTTGAATTTTTGGGTATGTCCCTCTTTGGCTAATGTACTTTCAAGATGGAGGAGCAACATGTAGACCAGCATTCAAACTCCTCACCCGTATGTATTTTCAATGGCATATTATAAACTTACGAGAATACTTTACTTTATTACGTGAAAGAAGTAAATATACATTAATGAGCACATATTTTTTTGAAAGAACTAAGTGTTTTTAACTAAGAAAAAACTAAAAAAGTTGCACAGTGTAGCTTTAATGAAGAGCAAGTCCCTTTCAAAGAAAGCTTGTTCTCTTGGTGGCCATCACTATGCCTCCGGGCAGCAATTTTGGGCATCCATGACCAAGACCTATCTATTTGAATTGTTTCTTATGCTCAAATAACGAATAAAAAAGCGTATTTTTCAGGTTAGACCAGCGGTGTGCTGAAGCGCTTGCAAATTATTATTATTATTATTTTTTAACCATTTTAGGAGGAGTAAAATGTACAAATGGCTTCAACAACCAGCTGCACTTACACCATGTCCAGTTTTGTCTGAAATGCAAAAAAAAACCTGGGGCTGGATCCACGAAAACCTTCTTAAGAAAGAATGCGCCTAAGTGCAATTCTTGAAAAATTCTTACCATTCGTACCAAAACCATCTTAATTTTTTTTAACTTAAGAACAAAATGAAATGTGTTATTTAATTGAAAGGTGGTAATGCCAAATAAATGAAAACACTTAAAAGGCCATCTTTTTGCACTACTTGCAGATTACTGCAGGTATCATAATAAGCATGCAAAATATTTTCGTTGTGACTGGCTTGATGGAGTTAATCACTCAGAATTGTGTTTTTAATGTGCTGGGTCTTTAAAAATAAGTTATTTCAAAAGCGTCTGTGTCAAGATGCAGTGGTCTTTCCCATTCATTTGCACTCCCGTCTTTTTGTGTGTTCTCTACTGCGTGTGTGTGATGCTGCCTTGTTCGTTCTAGCTTTAGTGAGCACATTATGTGTAAATAATCGATCGGTATCATTTAAGAGTACTTGTCCACATTCATCATACTAGTATTTTTAAATATTATATTTAGCTAGCTACTGTTATGTTGTAATGCTTAAAGGGATACTTCACCGCTTTTTCATATTAAACTGTTATTCCCTTAACTAAGACGAGTTGATACATACCTCTCTCTCGTCTGAGTGTGTGCACTTAATCGCTCTGACGTGCGGTGACATTCTGATAGCATTTAGCTTAGCCCACTAAGCCCAGTTCATTCACTATGGTTGTTTTCATATGTTGTTTTAAGATTATGCGATCTGACATTGAGTTTGAAATATAAACAAAAAACTTATCAAAACTTAATCAAACAAATAGTATTTGTGTCTTTTTAGTGTGTCATGATCTGTGGCTGTTATATGGGTGATGAATTGAGTCATGGAAATATAAGAATAGCCCTAAGTTTCAGAGCTGAACTTCCTTGTTAGTCAAAGAAAAGCTTTTATAGATACCAGGCTCAACAAACGGTCCTGTGCTTCATACTTAAGTCATTACGTGACGAAACAGCACGTCTAATCCAGTAGCCTCGCCCACCAATTCATGGAGGGCTCGTGCTAGCTGGTCAACAACAATAAACATGCCGAGGAAGATTAAGATATTGCTGCGCTATTCCTGGTTGTGGAAGAACACAGTCGCTGCATAAGCTTCCTTCGGATCCTAATATTAGGAATGTGGTTGAACTTTATTTTTAATGAAGTTCCAGCTCATGTGGGGAAGACTGTGTTCACTTTATTTCACTGCGGAATCGTTTGTAAACAAATCTCCGGTCGATGCTGGATTTGGATCCGACAGGAATGGTGCAACACACTTGTGTGAGTAAAACCCTTTTTTATATGTAATAGTATTGCATTGTTATAGATCATATTGCTTATGTGTATGTAACAGAACATGACTTTAGCACGCTGGACTCAGACACATATGGGCCAGGGCTCGCAAACCCGGCAGGCATTATATTACGTTTTACTTCGCTCTCTCTTTGACATCTGAAGGGCGGCGTGCGCATGCTGTTCACGCTTATATAGTCCGATCTTGCAGGCTAAGTGTAATAATAAAATAATAGTCCAATCAGTCACTGGTTGATGAGAAATAAATCATTGTTTGTTTGATAAAGACGTTTACGAGCCCTGTGGTCGAGAAAATCATTCTGGTTGCCGCTTCTCCCTCAATCTCTCCTCTTCCTGACCTGACAGGGGAGCTTAAGCTCATTAATTATGCAAATCTTATCCAATCCTTGCCGTGGGCGTTTACTTCCAAGTCTCCAGTGTAGATTTGATGTAATTGGTCAGACCATCTGTCAATCGAACTTGTGGCGAAAAAGTAAATTGTCATTATCAAGAAAATCCCAGAAAATAGTTATTTTTATTTTTATTTAGTCAGGATCACACACCCCACGTTCTGATAGCGATCCGATCAGAAAAGGCATGAAGTGATGCATGAAGTTTTTAAAACATCATCATTGTGATGTAAGACTATACACTGTTGCATGTTTCTGAAATGTTATAACCGTTTTCTTTTTTTTTCTCAAAGCCAAGTGCAACAAATACAGCACAAAAAGCTGTTAGTCAAACATATTTGTGTGCGCTTGATGCACAGTGGACAGTGAACAAAATCATTTAATTTGACCTCAGGCTTTGCATGCATTGGTTTTCTCTGGCGCTCGCGACGGTTTCAGATAAATGTCCACAAAGGTGAGAGAGGATTATGAAAGCTTACATAAAACCTTTTTACATGTTATGACATAGTATAACAATTAACAACAAGCTTTCTGCGATTTTGCTGTCCATCATGTGTGCAGCTACTTTTCATACATTAAAAGCACATTCATCCCGGACACGCAAGTATTTGCCATGGTAATGAACAAGTAGTTGCCGTGGATCATTGTGGACTAACATTTATTTGAAGAAATCTCTTTATAATAATAGGCTATTAGGTTTGCCGTATTAGTTCTGTGCTGTCCATTGATTTGAATCAATACGTCTATAATGGCTGACGTTGCTTCAGTGAACGTTCAAGTTTAAAGGGGGGTGAAACACTCAGTTTCAGTCAATCTCATGTCAGTCTTGAGTACCTATAGAGTAGTATTGCATCCTTCATATCTCCGAAAAGTCTTTAGTTTTATTATTTTTATAAAAGAAATATAGGCTTTACCGAGTCTTTCCCGAAAAAAAACGAGTGCCTGGAGGCGTATCGTGTGGGCGGAGCTAAAGAATGACGAATGCGCACAAAGAGGTGACGTCCTCAAGCGTGGAGAAACCCATGGCTATCGATCCAGAATCAGATTCGGAGGCTGAAATAAATTGAACAGGAGAAACAGCAACAGCAGGACGTCCGTCTCTGTGGTATGTACTGTATTTAGTGGCCTGTCAACATTTGTGTGTGTTTACTCAGTTTATGAGGACATGATTCGGTTTATGGACTATTGTATGCGACTAAACCTTAGCAGTAGCAAGCAAAACGGTTTTGCACGTCAGACTAGTGTAACATTATACACAGAACAACAATGGAGTAACCGTTAGCGCATTTGAATGACGAAGCACGCGATCGTGTCGTTTACTCACGCGACGATAGCCAACAGCATAGACATTTGTAGCAGTTTTACTCACCGGCTGCTTCCAAAGCAGGACCGAACTTTTATCGCTGGGACCGCTCCGTCAAAAACACACTTCTTTGGTATGATTTGGTGAAGTCCGGTGACAGCTGTGACTGTGGAAATCCACTTTGCGACGCGACTGAAGCGATGTTGTGAAATCGGTTCAAATGCTGCGCTGCCTTCCCGAAATGCTGTGCTGAAGCGTTGAAGTCGCTTGATGTCACCCATAGGAATAAAGTGGAGCGTGGCGCGGACTATAACGACATAAGTGTTCACGGACGACTGGATCTGCAGCTGAGAGTATTTATGGGCTTGCATTTCCTCTCTCGCTTTAGTCACACGCGCACCCTACCGGGAGAAGAGCCCATGTACGGCCCATACAAGGACCTTCCGCTCTATCGACGTCAAGCCGACCCATACTCGAAAAAAACTCTCCGAAACTTGTGAGAAACCGGAAGGAGTATTTTTGACACAAAAATACTCCATCAAACGTCCAACATTAGTTTTTGACAGTGTAAAAAGCTCAGTATGCAAATGCATGAAACAGCATTTCACCCCCCCCCCCCCCCCCCCTTAACACAGTGATGATAATGCAAGCCGAGCATTCGCATGCAATTAATCTATTTTTAGCGGCATTCAGGATGGCAGTTGCCTATTCATAGTGTTCTTTCAAATGGATTGCACATGCTTAGTAAACAGACTTTCACTTTCAACACCACTACCGAGAGGTATCTGCATGACGAGAGGTTCAGCTTGGCCTACTCGCCGTGTAAAAATAGTCATTGCAGTTGTGCGCGTTGAAAGCGAGAGACCCCTTTTCACTTGTCACTCACTTGTGTACAGCAAATGTAACTCTCAGCGCGGCTCCGCATCTGAAGATGCTTTAAAGTGGTATCGGTCGTATCAGGGCAGTTTTACAGTAATTCACTGGCTTGTCATGTTGCTGAAATAATGTACTAGCAAATCTTATTTAGCATTACATATTGATAGAATAATTACTTGCATACTGTAACGTTAGTTACCGTTAGATTACCTTGCTAGCTATTTATTTCTTATAGAAATGGTGCAACGTCTTATAGTTACATTACATGTATTGCTAAATATGTAATGTTTTGAGTACCAAGTTTGTAGTCAAAGTATGGGCAGGCCATAGTCAGTGTAAATCATATTGTGGATGTTTTGGTGGCCATACCACGAAATGTGCCATTACTGTTTATCCGCCGTCATCGGTGGCCCTTCTGGTTTACTAGCCTGTGTGTTCACACACACACACAACCCTTTTGTTGTGTCGAAAATGGTATTGGATATCAATATTTTTCAAGGTATCATATCAAAGTTTGCAATTCCAGTATCGTGACATCACTATTGCTATATATTGTCTGACAACAATTAGAACTTTGTAGCAGATTAACCAGATGCCAAGATAGATATTCTTAGAGGCCTTCATACGTACAATCAATTATTTATTTATTTATTAAAAAGGAACTCCTGCTAGATGAGTTTTCAAAATACAGCCTTTCCTTTTGTCTGCAGACTTTGAACATAGTTTATCAGACTTTGCTCAGTCAAGACTGGGCATGATAAAATAAATTTCTATGTAAAGGGAGTTTCCTTTTTGTTACTATGGGCTGGCTGAATGTCATGACTGCTGTATATACATTTCTTTTTTTCTTTTTCTTTTTATGTATCCATGCGTGAGTAAATTACTCTAATTCAGTGAGTTCTTCTACAGCACTCTACTCAGAGACTGGTGAGGAATGTAGACAGACGGGCCTCAAGAATGTGTGTGGCATTCAGTGTGTACCTCAGGTGTATTTATAGGCCACTAAGTATGCTTTACACAGATTTTTATTTCTGACCTATGTGTGATAAAGTGTGCCGCATTCTAAACTGGTATTGCTATTTAAACCGTTAAATAGCTACTTTAACTGGATGACTCCATGGTCCATTGGTTATTTGATGCCCTTTGTCTTTTGTTACTGTCTGCATGGTGCAATTAAGGCATGTGAAAAGAGCTACTCTAACTTTTTCCTCTTAGCAACTTGGAGCACCTGGAGAGATGGAGCATTCATTCTTACACTGTTATTCAGTCTCAAAGCAGGACCCATATTTCCTCTCCTTTTCTGAGAATGGCACTGGTGGCCTCTTTAATGTTTATTAATACCCAGAATTCACACTCTGGAGTGCCTCCACTCTGGCAGGCAGGAGCGAAGTTCATCCACTGCATGTCCGGTTTACTACTGTAACATGTAACACGACTTCATCTTCTGGGGACATTAGGTGTAAAATCCTCAGTTAGATATTTACCTGTGGAGTGTCTTGTTTAAAGGAAAAAGTTATATTTCAACCCTTTGGCTGTATGTAGAGCTCTGTTATAAAGATTAAATCACACCTTAAAGTCAGCATGACATGAGATGTTTTCTAAATGCATGTTAATTGTCTTATTTTAAATAATTCATACATGCATACATGTAATAAAAATGTAAAAAATGACGGCATAGTTTTAAATTAAATTTAAATTTCATAACTTTTTCGGGTGATGCAACAACTTCTCTGACGTATGACTCATCCAATATTCTAGTCTTCCCAAACCCTGCCCCTTTCTTTCAATTAACTTCAAAACTCTAATTCAGATCTACTACTCAACAAACAATGGTTTAAACTAGACCATGACATTTTTTCAATAAACTGGATAAGCACCATAAGACAAATGTGTTGCTGTGTCTGTTACACTCAGACTTTTAATCTTAAAGGTCCCGTTCTTCGCGATTCCATCTTTCAAACTTTAGTTGGTGTGAAATGTTGCTGTTAGAGCATAAATAATACCTGTAAAATTATAAAGCTCAAAGTTCAATGCCAAGCGAGATATTTTATTTAATGGAAGTTCCCTTTCAAAGCCTACAGCGGACGGCCGGTTTGGACTACAGCAGGAAGTGCAGGGATGACGTCACGTCAAGTAATGACGTCACTAGAACCGTTTGTTGACTAACCCTCCGCCCACAAGAACACGCAAAATAGGGGGAGTGGTCTCGCTGCTCTCCCACGTGGAGAAGAGCGCACATTCAGCGCTTGCATCTCCCCATTATGGTAAGAGGCGGGACCTTTCCGGGCAAAGTGCGCTAAGCTGCTGTCCAATCACAACACGGGAAGCGCTGGCCCAATCAGAACTCGTTATGTGTTTCTGAAGGAGGGACTTCATAGAACAAGGAAATCATCAGGCCGTTTTTAGGACAGAGGAAACAGCGCTGTACAGATAAGTAAATTGTGTGAAATACTTTTTTTACACGCAAAACATGAACTCATGTTATATTGCACACTGTAAACATAATCAAAGCTTCGAAAACACCTTTAATACATTTTCTGCTGTTTCACAATATTTTGTTTACACTCAGATATGGTTTAAAAGTCAGGTAGATTCAAAACGTTTAACAGTAAAATGTACATCCTATTTGGACCCCCCATTGTTGTAAATATTCATTGTATTGCTCACCTGTATGTTATCAGCTGAACAACATTGTGTTTACTGCTCTTGTTAACCACAGTGTGAAACTCTATGGCAGTGCCAGCAATAGTTACACCTGCCCAACCAAACCTCTTTTTTTGATCTCACAAGAGTGTCAACAAACTCACCTTTTCTTCTGGGATGTCCTGGAATGCAGAAAACAAAACTGTGAAACTGTGGTGTTGAATGCAGAAGCAATGGTGCTTATTACAGTAATCGGTAAAGGAATGTTTACCTCCTTTTTCAGGTGTGCATTCTGCATTTGTGGTTGCCCAACTTGATCCAACTTGCTTTTTTAATCATACTCCATACCATTTTAATTAAAGCATCGTGGGAGCTGTTATATGATTGCTTGTGGCATGGCCTGTGGAAACCTGCGTGACTGCATACGAACCTTTGTGGAGCTGGTGCAAAGTTTACTGTGTGTGGTATTTGCTTAATGGCCTCAAATCATTCCTTGGGCTTATCTTTTCTTATCTAGTTGGAGCATTCATGCGTTTGCTCTTGTGTTTTTAGTTGCCGCTGCACTATCTCACGTGGCTTCCAGCATTGTCTTTTCAAGAAGTCAGGCAGATCTGAACAGGTGTATCCTCACGTTTCGCTTCCTCCCTGCTTTGTATACATTGCATACTTTGTAGTGAAAAAGGAGTAGAGAGTGTGTTACAGTGGTGCCTGTGAAGCCTTTGCACTTTTGTGGTAAAATGCAGCATGTAATCAACACTTAACTTAAACTCTGTTGTCATGCAGGATTCACAGATTCAGTAATTTCAAGCAGACTGAAGTAGCAAATCTCTAAAGAATCCCGCTCACCTGAGGAACATTTTTTTCTTGTACTCATACATCCGTTCTGTGTTTTTGGGGTGGGAATGGCATGCGTCAGTGCTGTTGGGGGAGTTTTTCTGTGAATTGTCAATGCATGGGTGGATGTTTGCTCTCAGCAGGGTGGAGTACATATGTTTCTGCCAATTAGGTTAACACTGTATTGATGGCATACTTTCAGTTAAAAAATACTCTCTGTGCTAACGGAAAGAATAATATTTCATAAGGTTTTTTATGAGGTTTTTTAATGCTCACCAAGGTTACATTTATTTGAACAAAAACAGTAAAAAAGTTGTAATGGGACATTTGTACATTTTAAAGTAACGTTTAGTAATTTAATAATTTTAAAATGAACATTTTATTTAAGAAACCATTCTAATATGCTGATTTAGTGCTTTAAACATTTATCAATTCTTAAAAGAGATGAACATTTTTGTGGAATAAAAACAAAATTGGATTCTTTGAAATAATTAATTTGAAATATTAATGTATATTTTAACATTTGCATTGAATCGATCAGTGACAATTATTTCTACTGGAAATAAATGTCTCATGCAATTGCTTTTAACTTGTGTGATTATAGCCAGAGGTTTGAGCAGAGCGTGAGCTGGCACAGCTCTTATCTCTGGTTTTCTCTGCATCGCTGTCTCTGTCCCTCAACCCAAGGCCTGTGCTCTCAGACTCATTCCCCAACAGTTGTGAAGGAGAGGGTAAGGCCTTGCAGCTGACTCTGATACAGGTCAAGCTTTAGGTCAGTAGTTAAGACAGAACTCTAGGAAAAAAAAGAGGTGTATTTAACAATTGACCAGCGTTAATGTTGAGTAGGTATTACTCTATATTCACATTTTGTCAATTCTCCTAATGAGTGAGTCAGTCTGTTGCTTTAGTCTTGTCCTACTTCTGTGTGTTTTGACATGCTGTGCAATGCATCTGCACACAAACCCTTTGGCCCATAGCTCGAGCAGGTTTCTGACTGGATTTATCATGGAGGATGAAAACACAGCCTCAGTGTCCCATCTGGATTTGTTACCCAAATCTGAGGGATCTGAGAAGGATCATTGTTTTGCTGTTGGCATATTAGCCATTCGAAAGCCCTGTAATCTGTTTCTCTGGCTGAGGAGCATACAGACATTTCTGGCAAGGTTAGCATGTTTTCAGATGCTGCTTTTAGCCCCTATTTGAAAAACCACAAAAATTAGGTTAAGTTATATATGTACACATTCACATTCATTAGACCTCTATTGCACCAGTGTTTATATCACAACACGAGTCACACTTTCCTGCAACTGCTAAATTCCTCCGAAAGCATTTCGTAGTACTGCTAAATCCCTATAGAATTCATTCAATAATTTGTTTACAGATTCTCACTCCAGCTCTTTAAGGGTTTGACTCGTCACTGGTCTCCTTGTCAGCTAGTATTATTACTTTTAAAGCTTTAAATTAACAACTCAAATTAAATATAATGTTTTTTTATTATAAAAACATTATAATATTTTAATGATAGGAGTAAAAATATAAAAAATATGTAAAATAGTGCACCTATTTAGCAACGTTCTTTAGCAAATTTCTCTTGCCAACTAACTAGATGAGGCCTAATCGCATTTCTACCCTTTCCCCAACCCCTTCGTTTGGTGCTTCTCACGTGAAGGGATCTGGATTCTCTTTTGGCTGAAGCGGTATGGGTAAGACCATATAGCCCTTCAAATTATTTTTTTGGAATCACACTACAAACGAAGGGGTATGAGTTTCCCTGAATGCACAGACTGCGTGCCATGTAGTGATGTTGCCACTCGGGATCGATCACTTGTGTTGTCTGGCTGCCAGTTTCTACGTAGCTTACTAAATGTGCTATTTGAGTGATGTCTGTAAACCATAAAATCTTGCATTACCAAGGCAACAACTGACTCATTTGTATTACATTGCAAAGAGCTCTGTTATTGCAATATTATAATTACTATGACTTCTTGTGATTATCATGTCTGTACAAAATGGATTTATAAACGGGTAAGGCTCGGCAGATTTGAAGCGTTTCCCCCTATTGCAACAACTTTCTTTTTGCATGTTCTGCAGACAGGGTGACCATCTTCGATTAAAGGGGTGATCCACTTTCCCTTAAGCTTTTGATATATAAAAGGTCATAGTAATATAAGATTATCCTGTAAATTTCAGAGCTGAAAGCGTCCTTGTTAGTCAAAGAAAAGCTTTTAGACACCAGGCCCAGAAAACGATTGTCACATCTTGACGTCGTTGACTGCCAAGAAACAGCCTCTACAGAATAATAAGCACGTGTAGTTCAGTAGCCCCGCCCACCGACTCATCGGATCACTCTAGCCAGCAGCAATAAACATCCCAGGGCCAGGGCTCAAAAAGCTACCAAAACGGAAGCCTGTCAGCATGCCGATGAATCTCGTAATATTCCTTTCTTGTTCTGCTATTCTCTCTCTCTCTCCTGACATGACATTTGAAGGATGCCCACGTGTGCGCATGGTTTGCGCTTATATCGAATCGTGCAGGCTATGTAATACAAAAATAATAGTCCAATCAATCGCGGGTGGATGAGAAATGAATCATTGTGTTTGTTTGATAAAGATGTACTTGAATCATTCCGGTTGCCACTTTCAAAACAATCCCTCCCTCATGTGAACTAAACTGATATGGGCATATATGATATGACAGAAGCTGAAGTGCATTCAATATGCAAATGTTCTCCAATCCTAGCCATGGGCGTTTACTTCCAAGTCTCCAGTGCTGCACGCCCATCAAAACCCAGCGTTTTGGAGAGAGCCTCAAAACAATTGTAGAAAATACAAAATACACACAAACATCATTAGTTGACCTCAGACAACAGTATACATTTTTTTTTTTAAAAAGCCAGTTCATGACACGTTCTGACCACACGTCAGATTTGGTCCTTTTAGAAGGCTGAACAATCTCACGAGCCTCAATCTCTTCTGACATATCTTCTCTACTTCAAAAAACAACAATGGGTGCGTTTACATGCACACCAGTAAGCTGATAACTCCAAAAAATCAGCTTATTGAAATAACCAGTTTTCCCCGTTTACATGCAAACCAGTAAATGGACAATGCAAGTAAACCACGTTTACAGGACTATTTATAAACCGCGTTATTCCCTTGTAGTGCCGTCAAAAATAATAATGTCCGTATATCTGACTCTTGAGTTTTTCAAATTTTACATCAGTTGTGATGTTAAATAAAGCGTGTGCCGTGTCAGTGGGAGATTTACGGCTCATATTAACCCCTATGCAGTTATGAAGCGTTTTGACTGAACCTCTTCTACTTCTGCTGCATGTGATGAGAATAACACATCTTTACATTTTCTGCGTATATGATATATGTCCTTATTTCATGCAAAATGCTAGCTCGCTCTGTCTGGATGCGTTTAAATCTGCTGTAAGTTTGCGTTTTTGTTACCTATCACACATGCGCACTTCAATAAGCCGACAGAAAGCAGGTTAATGTGATTACATGCAGCGCGAAATTGAGGTAAGAGGCAAAAAACTACCTGTTCCGACCGGTTTATGTTTACGCCGTTTATGACCTTACTCCGATCAAAGAAAACGGGTTACCGCGTTTACATGACCATGTTCGTTGTTGGCTTATTGGGCATAATCGGCTTAAGAACGTGCATGTAAACGCACCCATTGACTGATGCTGGCTGGATAGGATTATCTGCAAGTTTTAAAAATTGTGATAATCAAACACGATACTTCAATTTTAAACTATATCAATAAGCGGCAGGTCATATCATGGTTTATCGTGAAACCAGTAATCATCCCATAACTACACTTTTTTTCTGCTGTTCATACTGGTTAGATGTTACAGGACACTAATGAAAGAAAGTTGGTTTGATGATGCGTAATGGTGTAGTTGTGGTGTCTCATTTCTTAGGGGAACATTAAATCACCACTAGGGGTAGGCGAATGGGTATAAAATAGAATTGGATTGGGCCTAAATTACTTTTCTGAGGTAAATGTAAAGTTACGAGACATTGTTCTCCAGCTGTTCTATTGACCTCTTTGTGCAGCTGGAAAAACACTGATTGATCGATTTATGTATCCAACATTCCTTTTGGCAAGTTGCACTGCATCTTTCAACATATCTTCTAATGTCCAGTCGTATTTATTTACTGTTAACTATTAGTAAAGAGCAAGCCTGCAGTCTCCCTCTCATTTACTGAAGCTTTCGCGCCTCGATCGACCCCCGGTGACCGGTCCCAGTATAGCCGCCCCTCTGTGTTTTCTAATGGACGCGAGGCAAACTAAATAAAATTACACTTCAAAAGTTTTTCCCCAAAGTTAGTTTATGTCATTGAAGGCAGGTATCATCACAATGATTTCATTTCAGGTGTTCGTTTTAAAAATAAGTTTAGTTTGAGTTAGTTATTTGATGCTATAAAAACGGGGGGTGTGATGTCATGATTGACAGCTGAGACTGACGGCTTCTCTGAGTGAAGTTGTCACTGAGGCACTAACGGACTTTTTTCGAAATTTTTGGGAGCAGATTGGTGCTTTAGCTTTAATTTCTACATTTCCATAACTGTTTATTTCACACCAACATAATTAATTGTTCTGCATCTGCGAGAGTGTGGGCGGGCTTTTGATATCGCGACTGTACTTCCTGCTCTTTTTCCTGCGCTCTACTGCGCAACTCCGGTCCCGAAATCGCTACTGCGCGGACTCGGTCCCAAGATGTCCGCGCCGTGCAGGCCGCCTAAAAGCTTCAAATCTGCCAAGCGGAAACGGATGATGTCGAGTCGTCCATTTTTTTTTACGGTCTATGGTAAAGAGTAAGAGATGATCAGTTCATGTGCCACTTAAACGGAGGCGTTACATCATTCTGTCACATCACATTTACAAGCGCCGTAAAACGGTATTTATTGTTTATATTGGGTAAAAAACTTGACAGAATTTAAGAGCTGTATTTTTCATATCAAAAGTAACCTGATTTGTCTCGTTTCCACGAGAAAATGGATGTGTGGTGTGAGTGTGTGAAGTGTCATTTGCAAGGTTGCAGCCCTAATAAATAATGAAAGCGCATCAAACTGTCAAGTAGTAGGCTATACTTAAGTTACAATATAACGCTTGAATGCATGCAGCCTCGCGCGCACGAGAAGCTTATATGTGATGAAGGATGTCAGACAAACGTCGGTAGGCTATAATCGATTATGGTCTATTCCTGCATCCACGCAGAATCGTCCATGTCCATATTGCAATGCAACGATTCATTTCAACTACTGCTTTTACAGTATGGGATATGCTCAGTCGCACTACGTAAAAGTCAAAACCGCCTCTATCACCTGTTTGGGCTTCTGTGTTCCCAGATAGAGCGCTCATTATCACTATGTACACTACGCTCCTAGATTATGACAAGAGCAGACGTATGGCCTTTCAAACTTTCCCAGCTGCGTAGGGTTGAGGGAAAGAGGGTTCAGATAGAGGGAAAGAGGGCTCATGGAAGAGAGCAAATGGAGAGAGACAGACAGAGCTCTGTACCCAGTGACCTCTCATCTAGATAACAAGGAGCAGTATTTCACAAAACAGTGGGCAACATGAAACTGTCATTTCTGAGAAGTCTTCCTTTTTTCCACTACTCGGTTCGTTCATGCACAGGGCAGCTGAAGTGTGTGTGTTTGTATAAGCGGCAGGGGAACTGAGCAGGGTGTACGTGTGACACAGCAGAGGCTTCACACTGGCTCGCCTCCGGTGTTAAAGAGAAACCGAATGTCTTACCGGACAGTTCCAGTTCTGCCTAGTTTAAACGTGTGACTTCTAAATGCTAGATGTGTCTTGTGAGAGAAGATTGTGAGTAGTATATTATTGCTTGTTTTGTGACTACCTAGTGACTTAAAAGAAACAAAGATCCTTGTGATCTGTATTGAGAATTTTCTTTTTTTCCTCTACCCTTTTCTCTCTGTCACTTCCTGTCTCACTGTTACTTTACCCTCATTTCTTCCCCATCTGTTCTGGTAGTAGCAATTACAGGAGTGGCTTGCAAATGCGGTTGTATGATTTGCGTGAGTTCCTGGTTAAAGTAGAGCAGGAGGAAGTAGAGCCTTCATAGGAACGGCATTTCACATACTGCATCCCTGATTGCATTGCTTCTCATAGAGCTTTCTATTGGCATTGTTTTTGCTTTGCATTTGTATGCATTTTTGGAGATCCTATTAGCAATGCACAGCACTGAATTCTAGGGCTGGGTTAATTAATTTGAATAAATTCTCATGTTGAATAGTGTTGTCAAAAATATTGATATTTCGATATCAATCGATACTGAAAGATCTGAAACGATACCAATACTCCTTTCTACAGTATCAGCACACATACACTAATATCAGCTGCGCTTTCTGGTTTTCCTCTCCGACTGACAGCAAGTTGACACGCACCCACCTTCTATCATTTACTCCGGTTAAATTGTGTTGGTTTGACGGGTGTGAATTTTGCGTGGGATTGCAGTTAATTGCACACAATTCTACTCATTCCTGCAGATTTCGTGCTGACATCTAAAGTGCACACACATACAGTAATAAAGCCGCCTCTGACATACAAGTGCAAAAATTAACTCCTTTTCCCAGCAAATTAATGGTCAAATACACTCAAAAATAATATCACAATGCCCATCTTGATGACTATTAACGTAAACAGTTGTAAACCGTTCAGGAAGGAATGTGTGACAGGAACAGTATTTTGGATCCATTTGTGTCAGGTCTTAAAGGGATTCCAGCCAATGTTATTAGGCTAGTTGTATGGTATGCTGTGTTTTTTTTTTAACCAAATGAACAATCTCACCAAATGAACAATCTCTGTGTTTTTTTTAAACATAATCAAACTTTCTAGCCTGTTGATTTGTTAATGATATTCAGCTGCAATGAAATGTTTTGCAAAAAAATGTGAATCTTTTCTTCTTCTTTTAATCTTCTTTAATCTTATTATTGGAATTGAAATTAGGATACGCAACCCTAGTATTGTGCATTTTTTTAATAATAATAATAATAGTGTTGTCACAATACCAAAATTATGACTTTTTTTATGATACGATACCAGACTAAAATACCTCAATTAGATACTAAATCGATACCATGGTCAAAAAAAAAAAAACAACTAAAAGTAATTGAATATGATAACAGAACTTATTATTCATTGTTTTATTTTCTTTTACTAAAAATTCACTTGGGCAGCATGTTCCTGCCCTGGTATCTGACCATTCCCTCCTCTTATTACTATAATAACTACATGGCAGTGTGAAGATCTTTGCAGAGATATCAATCACTAACCTTTCACTTCTGAACAGGTTGTGATGACCACAATCTTATTTCATGATACGAGTAATTTAATATTATTAAATGTCATTTTATAATTATAGTTTTATTTGTATATTTCTTTTTAAAAATAAGCAAAAAATGCAAATTACAAACTATATGACTAAAACAGTGCTTTATTTTTCAGCTACATTTGGTCTATTTAACAGTAGCAAGTCAAGAAAGAAATTAAATAATCAAAGATAAAACTTCTTAGTCTTCATTCTATAATTGAACTATATACTGATTGTTAATAAATATGTTTTAGTCATTTAGCCAATCATGTGGTTTTCTATTTTTCAATGTTGTTTGATTTACATTAATCACAGAATATTAGGTCTGGCTGAAGACCTGCACTAATCCAGTTACCTCAATTGTATACATTCACTAAAGACATATCCCACTGTGTTTACCTGAATACTCGCCAGACCGTGCATTTTTACATATATTTCACCATTCAAACCCAAAAAATAATCTGCAAAAGAAGGCGTTGCGTACTTTAGATCAGAGTCCGGCAGCACGAGCCCTTCCAGCACCGCGCTTTTTCTCATGCGTGCATATTTCTGTTGCTTTTTGTCATGCACGTGTATATATTTAACTCTTCTGCTTCCAATGTTTAGTGAACGGTGAAAGCAGAGCTCTGCACACACATCCTGACACCTGTTGTCACACATCGATGCAAATTAAGAAATACAGCTTATATTAGCGCTGTCCTCCTTAAAGTACCGGTACTAATAAAATTCCATATTGTACCGTTTGTAATAGCATGGTATCGCGATGCTTCTCTAGTACCGGTATATCATGCAACACTAATTTATAATTTTTCTTACGATCCCTAACCCTACACAGATGTGGTAACATGACGCACACAAGTAGTTTTAATCCGAGCAACTAAGATTTTATTATCATTCTAGTTTGCAATGCAGCATCTCAATTTCACAATAGCCATCTCTTTCCACCTGTCCTGTCCTATGCCTTTGTGTGGTTGTTTCCTTGAGCAGCTCAATTATCCTGTCTGAACCACTGGCTTACCATCTGGCCCCTGGAGAAGGTTTTAAATAAAAAAGCACTTGTGGTGTTCTAGTCCTGAGTAACCTTTTAGCTCTGCTCCTCTTTTGATAGGATAATCACATTCCTAATCTTGCTCTTTTTCTCTTTTGAAGAGGCCACTTTCTTTTTTGTGCCATCTATTTAGCCTCATCTGTTTGATATAGCATTTGAGACTGCCTCTTTCCTTCTGAGAATTGCAACTTGTTGACAGTCCAAGTCTTCTGACGTTCCTTTTTTGAAATCGTGTCTGTCTCGACATGTCCAAGTCTCGCATCATGAAGACTCTCATTGTGTGTGCAGTTTTTTTTTCTTAATGTGGTTATTCAATCTGTTGCAGATCAGGGAGCCAAGATGACTTGGTTACTTTGATGGGTGTCCTTTTATTGTGGATGGGGTGGCGAGTCGAGGAGAGAAGCGTGGGACTGTGAAACAGTTGAGGCTGTTTGAAGCTTTGCCTGACTTTAATCCTTGCAACTGCCTTTTGAGTTTTCAGAAACTCAGGAACAAGTCCTCTCTGTATTGTCCTTTTTGTGCCTTTATTCATGTCAGTCTTGCTCTTTCGCTCTACCAATGTGTTTTTTTCCCCTATGTGCACTACTTTTGATTTGAGAGAGACTGCATTTAGAGAAGAACCTGCCATTTGCATGAAACAGGACATTGTGCTCCATGCCATATCAGGAAGTAGGTGTCTTGATGTCCTAGACTTGCTGTTATCACCTTTCAGCTTCAAATTGCCTTTCTCAGAGAGTTGCGCAGCAGCAAGGGTGAATCATCAGTCAGAGCTGAGCAGTACTACACTTAAGATGTTCATAAGGATTTAAAGGATGTCTAAATGATTGTTCAACTGAAGAGGTCTCTTTCTGCACTCACTGTGTCCTCTTTCTCCCTCTCTCCAGTGTTTCCGTGTTGATTCGGATCACACATATATGGCGTTTGTGACCGTCTGCGGAGAGTTCTGCCAGGCTCAGCACCTCACCTTTGTGGACAAGTGAATTGTTAGCCGCCCGAGGGACTACGCTACCCAGAAGCCTCCCTGACAGCCATCACACTGGGTCCAGTCTGTCTCTTCTATACCCTTTTGGGATCCTGTGTAGTCCTCGAGCACGCCCACCTCACTTCCTTCCTACAGCATTTTCTCCCTAGCCAATCATAAACTCCTCTCCTGAATGGGGTAATCTCAATTGTCTCAATTGGATGACTGAAGGATAGTCCCTTTTTCTTTAGTTTTCCTTTCAAGTTTCTCATCCCTTTTTTTATACATCCTTTGAACATCCGTGGACTAGATCACCATCCTTTTGGCTTTTGTTTGTACTTCTAGTAGTCTAGTGTCCACCCACCATTGCACCCAATATTTTTTTTTGTCTGTATTTATTTTTTAATACTGCTGAGATCTGAGCCAAAGATTTTTTTTAAGAAACAAAGGAACAGGAGTTATAAGTACTTCATTGTAATTGTTTTAAAGACGTCTTGCCAACATGAACCGCCCTGCCGCTGTTGAGATTTCCTATGACTGCATGAGATTCCTCATCACACACAACCCCACCAACTCCACTCTCAACAAGTTCACTGAGGTGAGGGAGCTGTCTGAATCCTCCTTTTGTGAATAAGTTTGTCATGAAAAGGGAAGCCCGATTATCTTACAGATTCCACTCTGTTTCCCTCTTTAGGAGCTGAAGAAGTTTGAGGTGAACACTCTGGTGAGAGTATGTGAAGCCACCTATGACAAGGCACCAGTGGAGAAGGAGGGCATCCAGGTCCTGGTGAGTAAATTTAATTGAAGATTTGAAGAACCTTGTTTAAAAGGATAAAGAAAGGAAAAGGTGCTCATTTTGAACACTGAATGACAGTGCTTTTCTGCAGGATCAGCTGCCTCTGGTTGATAAAAAAGGCACATGTATGCCTATGCTACATTACCAGTAGTAATTCACTAAACGACAACTAAAAGTTGCTTCAACTGGCCCTAAACTCTTACAATAGCATTTGGCCATCCTTATTGTTGAGCCCTGTTAATTAATGTTTATTGTGCTATATTGAGCCCATATACACTGCAAACGTTTGGGATCCATACGATTTAAAAAAGGAAATTCAGCAAGTATGCATTTTGTTTATCAAATCAGCAAGTATGCATTTTGTTTATCAAATCAGTAAAGATGTTAGTAATGTAACAACATATGTCTGTTTAAAATGAATGCTGTTCTTTTGAACTTCGTATTTATAAAAGAAACCTGAAGAAGAAAAAATCCATAAAAAATAAGTAGCACAACTATAAGACAGATAATAATTTTAAAAAATGTATAGCTCCAAAGCGGGATATTAGAAGGATTTCTGAAAAAGCACAGGAAAACTGTTACTTAAAATGTCTCACAATATTACTGTTACTGTGTTTTTTTTTTATCAAATAAATGCAGCCTTGGTAAAACTTAAAAAAAAAAAAAAAAAAAATCTTACGACCCAAAACTTTTGAATGGTAGTATTAGTGAGAGCTGCATAAAGTTGTTCTCTCTCTTCTCTTAGTTTTCTTCTCTTAAGAGGTGTGTAGAAAGCACTCGATTTCAGCCAAATTCAACATGAAGTTTAACCTTCTTACAAACTTTCCCATAAAATTAGAAATCATTTCTGCTGTAATACCTTGGTATTTTATTTAGCATAGTGAAAATATGCAGTAGTTGTCTTTAACAGCGAATTCGTTAATGGGTCACTATTGAATATAGTTAGCAGTAAGGGTTAATTGATATCTAATGTACAACAATGAATTACCAGGTACATCCTATTTGTCATGAGTTTTATAATTGTGTAATTATTCATTAGATTGACTTAATTACACTGCCAAAAGAAATTAAATTAACTGTAACCAGAGCAATTTCAGTGCCGCTTTAACTGAAACATGGATTGCGTTGATTGCTTTGTCCTGTTTGCAATGGTCTTTTCTGTGATCTCTTCTTAAAAGGGCGAGCCTCACATGCTCCTCTCCCTCTTAAGATCATGTAGGTCGTTTCACCCAGAGTCGTACTGATGTCACTAACAAGTGCTGTATGCGGGTGTGTGTAATAAAACCACATTCTTGGTGGCCTTTGAAAAAAATCTTGCTTTGCATGTTGAATCTTTATTTATACTTGACATTATCTTCTTCTGACCCTGCTGGAAAAGCCAAGATAGCACTCCCAGTTTATCTACCATCTCTGATCACCCGTACTTTGCATGCTAGGTTGATCAAAAGAAGGTATTTTGACAGCTACAAATGTTTTAAAAAGCAGCTCTATCTCCACTAACTATATCTGAGGATTAAGTCAAGCCAAACATGTCTCCTGTAAAAGAGGAAATTTCACCCCTGCCCGATTTATGTATTTGATAATTTTGAAAATAAGGAAGGAAAGGTGTTAGAAGGGAAACAATATCCTTACTTCCTTAAAGAGAAGGTACAGAGCAGTTTAAACTCTACAGTCACGGTAGGGTGGTAAGTCAGCATAATGTGTGTGAGATATATGGCATCTGTCTTACTGCATTTGTAACCCAATACCCGAGAAAAAATGTACATCCCTGCTGTTAAATACTGTTCACCTCATCCATTTTTCTTTGAAAGTGGTTCACTCCAATTTGATGGGGAATAGCTGAATCAAAAAACAAGGTTTAATTGGGAACAAGAAATTGCATGTAAAATAAGCATAGAAAGTAAGAGAAGCTGAAGCTGTCTATGGGTCAGCAGGAGCACAGCGGCCCAGACAGCTGCACTGACACAGAACTGCCAGCCGGTCTGTTTCCATTATCTGTCATTTTCGCCCACACACCCTTTCTCTTTAACATTCCCAAGCACCAGATCTTCTCACACGCTTCAGATCTTGGGATATTCAAAAAGGAAATGGAAAGCAGACCTAGATAACTACATAAAACTGCTGATAATTAATGCTTTACAAAGCTGTGTTTAGTGATGCAAATGGATTTACCAGAAAACCACCATACTCCCTTAGGATGACATTAGATTTCTGCGTCATTTCAGTGAACCCGATACATCTAGCCCCGAACTCCTCTGTCCTCTCCACTCCTCTTGCCGGCTCTTCTTATTGATCACATTTTTCCAGCTTCACATTATATCTTATTCTCCCAGGTCTATCCGTCCTCTCCTCCTTTGTCTCGGCATATCTCTCTCCTCGCAGGCCTTTCTCACTAGTTGTGGGGTTTGGCTGGGAGTAGTCCAGATCTCTATGGCCTTCTGCCCAAAAACAATTCATGAGAACGTTCTGCTCTCCCACAATGCTTTGCTCAACAGACAAGTTTTGCGAGGCCTAATGTGAAACATCTCAAGTTCTTCAGCTGTTTCACCTTGGAAATGTTCCCTCTTACGCTCTGAAGTGTATACAAGTCAAACTCTAAACTGCTATTTGTTTCTGTTTCTTCATGGATGCAGGACTGGCCCTTTGATGATGGAGCTCCACCCCCCACCCAGATTGTAGATGATTGGTTAAACCTGCTGAAGACTAAATTCCGAGAAGAGCCAGGATGCTGCGTTGCCGTTCACTGTGTTGCAGGGTTGGGCAGGTCAGTCTTTTATGTTGTCAATAGAGTGTTTCCACTTTTGGGCCAAAAGTGGGCGTGCTAGTGCGTGCCAGGGCCTGTCGTGTTGTATATTTTCATATACCAGCTTTAACGACTTTTTAAAATAAATTTAGCTAGTAACTTGCTTTCAGACAGCAGCGAGTGTTTGAATAATTGTTTGTGATCCGATGTGGATTCTGATCACTGTATAAGGGAGAAATATTTAAATGCCATGCAAAATACTTTGTGCTAACTATAGTAAACATGGCAAATATGACTGCTTGAAGAAATCAGACTTATGTCACAACAATCTGTATATAACAATATTTTTCAGTCAGTAGGCCTATGTCTTGTCCCTTTATACCGGACTGATGGCAATAATTAGCTTCATATATGTCATGAAATAGTGCTTTTTAGGACACACTTTTTTTTTTTTCTTCTTCTTCTCTCTGACTGAAGATATAACCGTCACTGGGTAGAGTGCTATAGGTGCTCAGGTTTTTGCAGGAAAATATGTAGAAGTGATTGTTCTTTCTAAATCTGATGAACTGTCCTGTAACTACAATAACCAGAAACGAACACATGTCCTCTTTCTTTTGTGAATACAAAGAAATAAAGTGGTATTTACCATTATTTTTTAATCTCAACAAATTAATTTATTAGGATAAATGTATCACTCATAATGGTAAAACTGTGGTAAAACGTTGATGCTTGGGTTTTAAATCTTTAAGTAAACAACAAAAATGTTGATTAGTTTTCTGATCATATGTCCGTTTGTTGGTGAAATGCTACAGGGTGAGGCTATAAGCCTGGCCCGATGAAACCCCTGGCTCACACTGTCCTGACAATGGAAACGCAGCTAAATTGCTTCTCAAAATATTTGTAGTTTAGAGTAGCACTCCTCCATTAGCTCTAGTACCGGTAGTAGGACATATGTCTTGTGTCAAAAAAGACTTCAACAGATGACTGTAATATTGAATATGCAGAAAAGTAAATGTTTTAAAGGTAATTTTATAAAATCCTGTAATTCAAAATAACTGTCTTTCTTTTTTTTAAATGTCATTTATTTATTTGATGGCAAAGTTGAATTTCATCTTGATATGCTGATTTGGTTCTCAATACATTTCTTATTATTATAAATGCAAACAGTGCTGCATAATATTTTAGTGAAAATCTGTGATATTTTTCCCCCCAAAGGTATTTATTTGAAATAGAAATATGTATTTTAATTTATACTGTTACTTCTAAATAAATGTAATGCATCCGTGCCAATTAAGTGTTAATTTCTTTTGCATAAAAATATTTTACTGATCACAAACTGTTGAACTAGTGTAAATACAGTGCATGTTATACTGTTTATTTTTCTGAAGATTAGCCGATGAGTTTCTAGAAAAGTGACTGCAATATAACCATAAGAATAATCATTTTGTTTGTTGAAAGCAGAAAGAAATACAAACCAAATACAACACCACCAACAAAATCACAAACATAAAAGAATCTTAGGAACATTCACACCGTGTATTGGGTCCACTCTTTGCATACTAGGGATGGGCAGTGTCCAACTAGACAGTCTGAATGCGTCTTATGTAAAAAAGTGGTGAGCCTGAAACCTTCCTAATTTAACTGGACATCTAATTAAGAATGAGTTGATTAGTTGCTTAATCAACGCATGACTAGTCAAATACATCGTCGTATAATAAGTGCATGTGAGACCCACTTGTGTTCTCTTTACACACTTGCTAACTTTTGCATATTTAGCACTTAGTCTTTCTCGCCTCTGTATAAACCCACACACGCATGCAAACCCAGTCTTAACTTAAGAAGTTAAGCGTCTGTGACCTGCTGGTGTCAGTATGGTGTAACCAACATTGTGGTCAGTACCGTGCACACTATACTCTACTCTCGCATTCATTTTCCTGAGCTCAGTTTACACCAGTTCTTTTAGGGACAAACAGCAGCACCATTTAAAACGAGCCTGTGGTTGTGCTGCTTTCCAAAAGTTGAAGTGTTTTTTTGTTGTTGTTTATTCAGGTTTTTTTCTCTTCTTTTTTTTGTTGGAAGGGTGTGTGTGAGAACTCAGCTACAGACTGCCTTCTCAGCTCTTGACCTCTTTGCGTACACAAGCAGCTCAGAATACTGTTTTCGCTGTGAACACAAGCACACATTGTTTTTGAGCTCCCAAAGATGGTACAATCTGATTTGAATGTTGTTGATGCAGGTGCAAAATTCATGACCTGAAAATGTATATTTTTTGAGTAGTTGGATTTGTATTAAAGTCTGTTTTGTCTTGTTTTCATAGAGCACCTGTGCTGGTGGCTTTAGCCTTAATTGAGAGTGGAATGAAGTATGAAGATGCGGTGCAGTTTATAAGACAGTAAGTAGCTTGGATGATTTGTCATTGATCATTAATTTTGACCTTCTAACTTTTGCTTTAAGGTTGGAGTACACTACACAACTTGTTAAGTATCTGAGGCCACTTTAATACATTAGGCATTATGCACTTGACAACTTTTTAAATGGTGACAGAACCATCTGTCACCATTTAAACGACTGAGGATCAGATACTACCAGACTTTCCGAGGTCATTCCGAACAAAAACTCGCACAGAAACATGCTCCTCATTGCTGGGAGGTGCATGACCGATGGAAACAGTATGTTCTAAAATGTGAACATGTTTGATATTTCACACATTCACTCTTTACTGGTAAATTACCATTTAAAGATCATTTTTGAAAAGGACCTTTTCATAAGTAACAGTAAATCAAATTTCTGCAATGAGAATTTGGAACTTTGCCAGTAAATTACTGTTGTGATATGTGAGAACAGAATATAATTGCCAGTATGATGTGTACAAAGGCAGTACATGCTGACCTAAGAAGTTTGCTTTGGGCAAATCATAAAGCCCTGACGAATCTGTTCACAGAAAGCTCTGCTGCTTTTAATCGTTTTTCTTTTGTAAACATTCGCCGGACTGAAGTCTGGCCATTGCGCAGCATATCACGCTCAAAACCATGCCGCCTTTCTCAGTCATTAGTGTTGCGTCGTGAACAGCACATTTGTGTTATTACCGCAAAAGTCAATCCAACTGTTGAGTATCTGCAGACTGGCTCTGACTTTTGGCATCCAAGAGTTGTGTTTACCAGCCTTTAGTAGATTTAAAAACTGCGATCTCATGCTTACTTTTTTTGTTTTGTTTGTTTTTCATTATTTTAGGAAGAGACGTGGAGCCTTCAACTCCAAACAGCTTCTTTACCTTGAAAAATACAGACCCAAGATGCGTCTGCGGTTCAAGGATGCCAACGGTCACAACTGCTGTGTCCAGTAGTGCGTCATTCTGTCACTCATACAAAACAACAGTGGGAATTTCAACCAGGGTAGAGGGGAACACAAGCTGTGGGTTATAATTGTGGTGATTTTTATCAAACGAATCATGGCTAATCGATCACAGAGATGTAATGAATGAAAGCTGATCTATGGATTCACCAGCAGTATCAATGCGAAGGGTCAAAGCACACAGATGAGCCTGTAACCTGGTTGGTTAACCAGTGTTAATAATCACAGGCAAGAATATACACAAGTTCCCCTGATTTCCCAAATTTACAATCATGGGATGGCTTTTTATTTTGTTATTGAGTACTTTGAACCATGAAAAGATTTACAGTTGTAAAATGCTGTCATTGTTCGATTTTTATTATGACTTTTATTGTTGGGCGTGTTCCTTTTATCATTTCTTCTTCTCCCCCCCTCACAAACAATAGCCAATTTTGTTACAGAAACAACTCTAAAGTAGGCATATGATATTTTTGCACAAAACAAAATTAAGAAGTTCCTTTCCAATGCAGCAATTGCCCCCTTGAAATCACTTTTAATTTAGGGTTAGCCTAGGTTTTTAAATATGTCAGCTGTATTTATTCACTATAATTAGTATCTTGTCAGGAGTGTGGGTGGGGTTAGGACACTTTTCTTTCTTTCATGGAGCCATGTTATTTTCTCGTTTTCGTAATCTCTGGGGAGTGCAATATTCAGTCCAGCTTAGAAAAGCCCTCACCCTTAGGACCGTCCTACATCCAAATTCAAATAGAGGAGGACACTTGGCTTGTGTTAGGTACTCACTTTCTATAGCTGCTCTTCGCTGGCTGCTCAGTAAAAAAGCTTTACTGTTGACCTGGCTGTGACACGCACACATAATGTGTACACTTTATCCGTCACCCTACTGTTCAGCCCACAGACACTGAAGGAAGTGAGAGGCGGGAGACTGGTCGGCTCTGGGTTATTTCATTTTATTTTTAATCATTGTGCCCATTTTGAAAACACCCCCACTTCATCTTGGTTTTAAGACAAATAAATGAATTGAAATTGATTCTGGCCTATTTTCATTGTGTTTTTTTTCTGTAATATGTTAGCTATTTACTGTTCTTGGTTGATGAGTCACTACGTGATGACTGATTTTTACAGCCACCTTCCAGATAACATCCAAAATTATGGCGGAAGATAATGCGAAATGTAATTAGGAGAAAATTGTCACCTGCAGCTGAAAGAAATAATTCAATCTTTTGATTTGCTAGTCTATAAAAATTATTCAGAAGGGGTCAAAAAGATGTGTATCTCTTCAATAAGCAAATGTAGGACTTTCAATAGTCAAACTAAATGTGACTCATTTGACTCAACAAAGCTTTTCCACACCAGGATTTCTGTCCAGAAAGGTTTTGGCTGATTAGTGACTCATGCATGTAAAGGCAACAGCGCCTCTGTGACATTTCTAATGTGATGAGTGATAGTGCAGATGGAAGATGACTAAACTCTTGAAATATTTAAGTCAGTCACATGGTATAAATCCACAGGAAGTTGGGAAATGACCTATTTACTTCTATCTCTACACCTGCTGACACAATCCACTGGAGTCCGTAATATGAAGAATCAAATGTGTGACTAATTGTTTATAGGGAAGTCTATTTCTAATGCATAATCTAATTATGTATTAGGAAACCACAGCACTCAAGCATATGCCCTTTTTAAAGGGATAGTCGCCCTCTAGTTGTTCCAAACCTGCATTAATTTCTTCTGCTGAAAAAAAAAAAATCAAGAATGGGAAACTAAACTCCCATTGACTTCCATAGTATGGGGGGGAAATACTATGGTTTGGGACAACTTTTGACTAGTACAAAAAGATGGGAGTCACATTTTCCAGATTGCACAAGCCTGGGCTGGTTTGTCTTTATCTGCAGTGCCATCTGCTGGATCTGCTCGTGTGCTGGGATTGGGAAGGGATCTAACCGCCATAGTTGAGGTTAGGGAGTAGACAAGTTAGAATTGCCTTTAACCGTTGTGTGTTGTCTGCCAACTCATTTTGTAACATTAGATGGAGAATAGAATTTAAATATCTAGAATTTAAAATATCTTTAGATATAAGATCAACCTGGCAAAAGTTATTTTTGTTAATAAATTGATTAATATGCTAGGCTGAACTGAGAGTACTGAGCTCTATGGATTCATTTGCCTACTTTTTGGAGCTTTTACTAAAATAAAATAAGATCTGTGGGTTATATTTTTGTGGGTTATGCATTTAAAAGGCTAATGGGATTTAAACCAACGTTTTGTAGATGTCTCCATTTTTCTATATGAAGAATACAATTAAACCCTTTTTACTTCATTGTTATGAACGTGATATAGTGTACATTATAACTGTGCTAAATTGCATGCAGCTATAATGTTAACACTTTACAATAAGGTTTCATTGGTTAACAATAGTTAACTACTTTAGTTAACATGATGATTTAACAATACTTTGACAGCATTTATTAATCATAGTTCATGTTAATTTCAGCATTTACTTGTGCATTATTAAAATCAAATGTAGCCTATTTGTTAATGCACTGTGAAGTAATAGCCTACTGTAACAACTGTAATACTTATTGTTAGTTCATGTTAGTTAGTATATAATATAGGATTATGTTTAATTAAAATAGCCACTAAACAGCGCCACAAATGAAAGGAAACTACCTATTCAAGTAATTTTTTTAATAAAAAAAACAACAACAAAAAACACCCTAAGCTATACATTTAGTCAAGAAGCAAAGCATGGGAAATGTGTATTAAAATAATCGAAATGTAGTGCAGCTTCGTCGATTTCGTTTGGTCTAATAGTAATATTGGGCGGTCTCATTTTGGTGGGCGTGGCTACGGTAACGTACTGGACCTTTTTTTGACGTCCTGGAATATCATTGGTTTAGCTGGTGGCAGTGACGTGTTCGCGACCGTTGAGATGGATCTGGCAACAGCAAAGTGAGCAAGCGCTAAATTCAAAATTTTCAAACAGCTGAGGAGCGCGTGGCGTGTTAGAGAGAGAGCGGGGAGACGTTTACTCCCTCACTAGACAGATAAAGAAGGAAAGCATAAAGGATTGTGCTTTCATTTACGTTTATTGTAGCATAAGTTATATCAGGATGGACCCATTCACAGAGGTGAGTGTCTTTTGTGACAGCTTATGTGATCGTCAGATGATTAGGGAGGGTGTTGATTTAAAATGGCACTAGTCCGCATCGACTGCATTTACCTTAATTTAGCAAAAAGTATTCTGTTGTAACTTCATATTTGATTTACTAATTACATTACGTATTATCCAATCACTTGTTTTGCAGTTTTGTTTATGTTGTAACGTAACGTTTGTGTAAAGCTAATGCTCTTCTACTTGGTCATAATCAATGATCTTTTTTTCTTTCTCGTTTTGTTGTTTTTGCATGCCTCTAGAGTTTACTCATGTAATGCGTGACTTTAAATCATTTAACATCCAGTACGTCTTGCTGTTTTTTGTCCAATTTGTTGGAGAATATTTTGTATCCACAGAGCCGATGTTAACTGACTGCAAATGTAACGTTAACGCCTATTGTTTTTGTAAAGCATTTTCGTATCAAAATGCTAAGTAGGCTCTGAATAAGACTGCTTTCAGTCTTTGATATTTGAATTGTAATATCTTTCTGCACTTAAATAGCATGCATTCGAATATGTAATATATTTGAATAAGGAAAAAAATAGCTGTCAGGGCTGTGCCCATAACTTATTGAATACAGGAAGCCTGGTTTGACTCTGGCCAATGGGATTAATCTGCTGGGTCACATGACAAAATTCCATGGACATGAAATCCTCACTAACTGAAATTTCCACTCATTCCCTGGGAGACGGCCAACCAACCGCCATACTCCAGGAATGTGTTTGGTCTTGCTCAGTAACTGGGCTGTTAATCATGATTCATGTGTGTGAGAAGTTCTGCTAGAATGAGCTGCTGGTTTGTTCACACTTAAAAGATGAGCAGTGCAGATAAATGGGCTGTGCATGAAAAAAAGGATCTGAAACTTTTGATTCTCTAATGCTGTTTTGCCATTTGCCAGACATTTTGGCATTTGTTTACACATACTCTTTCTTTCATTTTGTGTATTAGGAGGTCTGTCTCTGTTTATATATAAGCACTGTCAAATGGGTTCTAGTAATATTGTGAACAAATTTCATTTTACTGCTAATTTGTCATTTTGCTCACTCAGAAACTGTTAGAGCGCACGCGTGCTCGTAGAGAGAATTTACAGAAGAAGATGGCGGAAAGACCAACGGCGGCCAATCGTCCAATGGCAAAAAGGACAAGGGAGCCTCTTACAGATACAAACAGTGTCATAAGTGAGCCGACCATAGAAAAAGGTTAATTTTTGTTGGACTTTTTTGTTGCATGCCTGTGTTGACAGATGCAACAAAATTTGTTTTTCTTTTTCTGGCAGCACTTCCCTCCTCCAAGCCATCTCCCTCAAAGCGCCGTTGTTCAGATGAAAATGCTCTCCTTACCGGAGAAGAAAACAAGCAACCGGCACCCTTGCAATCGACGGCCTCTGTGCCCATGACAGACAAGAAGCCACCCCCGGCACCAAGCTGTGTTCGTCCTGTGCCAGTGGAGCATAGGTCTGCTCGTTGTACACCAGAACCAGAGGTGCTGCCCACGCGACCTCCTCCAGACACTGAAAAAATCGTGGTGTGCCCTCCACAGTCTCCAGTTAAAAGCACAGGTACTGCAATTAAGCACATGGGGGTAGATGGAGCCAGAGAAACCCAGAAAGATACTCCAACCCCAGTCCCAACCAGCATGAGATCTCGGCTACAGAGACTGGCTGAACAGAGGCAGTACTGGGACTCGGCGGGTAGGCAACTCTTTGACTACCTGAATGCATAGAACATAGTTACAGATTAATACACATTTCATTATATAGAGGTAAAATGATCAAGATTATTTTTCGTTGTTTTGCCTTAAAGGGCTAATTCACCCAGAAATGATTTACTTGTCGTCATTTACTCACCCTCATGTTGTTCCAAACCTGTTGGAGTTTTTTTTTCTTCTGCTGAACACAAAAGAAGTTATTTGGAAGAATTTTTGTAACAAAGCAGATAGAACAACCATTCACTACCATCGTATTTTGGGTGATCTGTCTGTTTAATGAGGGGATGGCATGAGCCAACTGTGGCATTAATGGTGGTTGGCTGATATATCATCAAGCCTGATGTTTGCTTTTTTTGTTGTTGTTCTTTTTTTTCTTTCTTCAATGGTCGATAGTTAAAGTTTCGTCTAATAGTAGAAAGACACATGCTATAATTTTTTTAAAGGGTTAGTTACTTAATTCACCCAAAAATGAAAATTCTCTCAATAATTACTTATCCTAATGTCCTTCGACACTCGAACACGAATGAAGTTATTTCTGTTGAAATCTGATGGCTCAGAAAGGCCTTTATTGACACCAATGTCATTTTCTTTCTCAAGACCCAAAAAAGGCGCTATTAAAAGGTATCGATTCATGATTCGGAGAGCTTGTCAAACTGCTGAAATCATGTGACATTGGCAATCTGAATCATTACATTAGGGTAAATAATTAATGACAGAATCTTAGTTTTTGGGTGAAATAACCCTTTAATGTATGCCTTTCAGAAAATGCATATTTATATAATTTGAACAATTCTTTTAAAAGTTTACAAATTTCTGCAAATCCATTGGCTGGATCTTCTAAAGTTTTGGTTAAAGTGTTAACCTTTTTTATGATTCAATTATTTTTATCATATGATTACAAACTCAAGAAATCTTTATTTTACAGATTTTTAAGTACCCTCTCCTCCCCAAATAAATATGTTATGCTTGTTTAATATCTTTAAATAGTGATGTAATCAGAGGTGGACAGTAGTGGAGTATTTTTTACTTTCTACTCAAGTAAATGTTTAAGTATATATTTTATCAGTGTCTTTCTTTAGAAAACTTTTACTTCACTGCATTCCAAAGCAATAATGTATGTCATACTTTTACTGCACTACATTTCATAAATACGTTGTTGTTTTCTAACTTTTAATACTTAATTATGCAAAAAACTTGTGGAATTTTAGATGAATTTTTCCAGAAATAAAATGCATAAATCTCTCGTCTCAGGGGGATATAAGAGGGGGGAGCACGATCATTTGAATATACTCCAGGGTTTCTACTGATACAAAGCCATATGTTAATCGCTGAAGTAACCCTTTAATTGAATTCAGAATTTCAAAATTCTGAGTTTTAATATATTCTGAAGGAATTAAATATTTTAAAAATTAAGTTATTTCAACTAAGTAGCACTGTGTTGTGTAACTAAATGAGGCCAGTTCTATAAATGTCATTCATTTTTATCATTAGGGTAAAGTCCTAGTACACATTTAAGTTCTTCAGAAGACAGAAATCTACATATGTGACATATGCGATCGTATTGTATAATAATGTCTCGGGATGATAAATAAGCATGTAATTATTTATTAAACATAAAATTGTGCTTTCAGGGACCTCAGAAACAGTCGCAGAGAGCATAGTCATATCTCCTTTGAAGTCTCAGAAAGTGGATCTCCCTCCTGCTACTCCATCAAACTCTGAGCCCCCCGTTGGAAGAAAGGGTAGGCTTGCAAACCTTGCTGCCACAATTGGCTCCTGGGAAGATGACCTTGGACACCCGCCCATTCGCCGGAACAATGCACAAGCACAGCCCGGCACGGCCTGTGCTCGCCCACCAGTCAGTAAAGTGACCAGCAACAGTGAGCGACTTCAGTCTGCCCGGCCAGCTTCACACAAGCCTGTTGACAGCGGCCAGCAGGTGGGTCACGGCAACAACAGATTCCACCCCATGCTATTTTTTATGTGAGGTTTTATTTGGGTTCACAATTTTCTGAATGTCTCTTGATGGTGAGGGGGAAATGTAGAATGTTAAGCCATAGCATTTCAGAACAGTATAGTGCTTATGGCAGATTTTTGTTCTTATAGCCAACAGTTTATTCTCCAGTCAAGTCAACCAGATTGGTTCCCCCTAGTCCTCAGAAGACAGAGTTGCCACAGCCCAGACTGACTCAAGCAGTTCCCTCTCCTGTTTCCAGCCCACTGAAGAATTACTCCTCCACACAGCCCTCCAGTCCACTTAAATCTTTTCCAGAATCTCCCTCTAGCCCCCAAAGAGGGTACATCTCTCAGAGCCCCCTGAAGAACCATGGCCCATTTAAGTTGAATTCTGGATCGACACTTAATTCAAGCCCTGCAAAACCAATTGTGACACCTAAACCCTCTTCTACTGCTGATGCTGCTGTGGTACCTCAGGGTCGTGAGAGGTTTACCAAGGACACAACACCCTTACAGCACAGAGGCCCAGCTGGAGCTTCTGGTCAGTGGAGCTTCTCTTCTGCTCTCTGTTGTTGTTGTTTACACTGAAGTGCACGACTGTGAACTTACATTTGCTTATGTTGACCTTTAGGAGGCGTCAAGTCATTTTTGGAGCGTTTTGGAGAAAGGTGCCAGGAGCGTAACCAGAACTCTCCCTCCACATTAGGAAGTCAAGGCCACACACCGACGGCTACTCCCACTGCCACCTCTAAGTCCAGGCTGCTCCAGGAGAGGATGGGGGGCGCCCAGGCCGCCTCCACCACAGCTGTCCTTGCACAGAAGCAGAAAATGGTGTGTAACTTTTTTTATGTGCATGTTTGTTGAGTTGCATATGAAACATTGGAAGTAATGTTTATTTATTTTGTATTAATAGGAACGAGAGGCAGAACTGGCACAAATTCGTAATCGGTTTCAAAAAGGCAACTTGTTAAGAAGTAAAGAAGATCTCAACGAGGTCGAGAATGACCATAAAAATGAGGTTTGCTCTCCTGTTTGCTCTTGCTGCTTGAAGATAAGATGTTATTACACAATGTGAGATTAGTCAATATTGGTGTATACTACATATTGCTAAAAAAATGTTTTAACAATGTATAAATGGAGATAATACAAGGAGATTGTGTTTTGTGAAAACATGTTATTAATGTTTTTACTAATTATAATTTCCTTGTCTTATTTGTATTAGTTTCATTTTTATTTATTTTTTTACTCAGGGATTTTACCTTGTTCTTGCTTTGAAAATAGGCGTATAGCTGACATGGCATAAAACCAAATAAATAGTCCATTTACCATATGATTTTAAACCTAGGAAACCCAGTACTTATTTAAAGCACTGGATGGGAGGCCGACAAACTTAATGTTACCATTTCTCATCCTCAGGAAATTGGGCTTTCTGTAGAGAGTCAGACATCTGTGCCATTGCGTGATGTTGAGCCTTCTTCACCAGTGCCTGAAGTACTCAACAGCCCTTCTAAATCTAGTGGAAAAGGTATTTTATCATTTTAACTATAATATAATTTAATGCTGTGTTCTTCTAAAGCAGGGGTGTCAGATTCGATGATGTGGACACAACTGGAGGCTTGTTCCTTTTCTATTTTAGTCCATATTGGACGTCTTGATTTTTATTTTATTTTTTTAGATATTTAGACTAGAAACAAAACAAAAATAGATTTTTTTTTTACAGTGCACACGACACCTCACTACATTGTAACCAAAAAAAAATACATGCAAAAATAGAATTCATGTCTAGAATGGCTTTATGGTATTTAGTTTATAAACACATTTAATATAAATACAATTGCACAAAACTGCAAGCCTGACAAAAAAATTGTCTGTAATTTGGCCTTTATTAATAATTTCATGTCTACATTAAAAATGAAATAAAATTTAGATATTAACCTACACTTGACAAAATACCATAGTTACAGTTAGTGTTACCACAGTAAATCCATTATGAATTGTTCGGTTAAAGGTTTTATAACTGGATTGTCTCAATGTTTCTCCTGATTTGCACGTTAGTGCTGTTAAGTCAGTGCTGTTTCAACTGGCTTTAAAGTTTAAACTAAATTAAATCACAGAGATTTGCAGCTTGTACCAGAGACCTCTGTGCTGAACTCGGACACATCTCATTGTCTGTTTAGTAGTTGCGTAATCAAGATAATCAGCAAGTAAACACGTTTGTTCAGCTCGCAAGTTGCGCTGTGCATAAGCAGCGCTATTTTCGTTCTGCTTTTGGTGCATTAATGTTTCCCTGGCCTAAAATCCACCTTGTGTTGACATTGTTAAACTGCACTGTTTGTAAATTATTTGTGGTGGTCCACATATTATATATTTTCATAGAAAAGCTGAGGGCAATTTGAAATTCATCCCTGGCCCGCAGGCTGGACTTTGGACACCCCTATTCTAAAGCATCAGGCCACTGCTCTGTTTACAAGTGCTAATTAGCTATAATCAGCCTCTGGTGTGTTTTAGCCTGGTTGTTTTGTTTGCTGTTACACTAGTGGCCCTCATGTATATATAATATGAGTAATTAAACATTCTGTCCTCTTTTAGACAAGGAGTGTGCTCTTCCAAGCCCTGTAAAGAAAGTTGAATTCATAAGAGAGATGCCTACAGTGAAAGAGCAAGAGGAAGTTAAAGGTATGTCTAGAAGACAAATATAGATTATGCTGTGTTTTTATCATATTGAGACATTTATCATTTGCTTTAAACATTTAAACTTTTGTTTTCATCACTCTTCCGACAATCTGACAAAAATAATTATTAATTTTTTTGCTTTATTATTTCTATATCCAATTGTTACTAAATGCCTGGGTGATATTTTGTTCAGTGTTTTGAAGATATGCAATTGTGTGTGTATATGTGTGTGTGTATATATATATATCTCAACCAAACAGTTATGGCCATTAAAAGCACTAAATATGAAGTGCAGTATTATATTATCACATTAAAATGAACACAATTAAGATTTCTTAAATTGTAATTTTAGAATATCTCATACCATCATTTTGATTTTCACAAAAGCATTATTAATTCTACCCCTGAAATCATGGTGACTGAATATATTGTGAAATTTGTATATTGCTCCCATTACATGTTATGATAATGGACGTTCTTGTTGTCATTGCAGGACAAGAGGAAGTGCGTGAGATTGAGATGAACGTGGATGGTTCTGTTAACTCTGAGGTGATTAATGAGCTGTTTGATGGAGTCCTGGAGGAAAGTGAGGACCAAAGTGATGAAGAGGATGAAGATGCGCTGAATATCTCCTCCATGTCTCTTCTTGCTCCGCTTGCAGAGACCGTAGCAGCTGTGGTCAAAAGCCCAGAAAGAAAGCATATGGTGAGCATTGAGGATGTTAAATTATAAGTTAAATGGTGATGGCACCAAATAATCTGATAACTAGTTACGTTTCTCAATTTAACTTCTGATTTGGTCAAGACATCAACTCCTGCCAGCTCATTCATTGAAAAGAGTTCCACCCCTGAGAATGTGTCCAGGCTCAGTAAGTTCCAAAGGGCACGCATGTTACGAGCTGGATCATCTGACAGCATCGATGTCCTAGATGAGCAGCAAAACCAGAACCTTCCTTACAGGTGTTCATCTGCTCGTCTCTCTTTAAGCAACATTCAAACTGATTTGTTCAGTTTTATTTGTATAATCAGTTTTTTAATAAGTGGTTGTTTGATTTCAGCATTGATGCCTACAGATCCACAAGGGTCAAGACCGAGTCTGAGAGACCTCATGTTAAACAGGTGATCGTGAGGAAAGAGGATGTTTCTCAGAGGATGGAGATGAATGGGGGCACCAGTCACAGCAACATCAAGCAGAAAATGAAGGTCTGTTTAGTAAAGGTTTTTTATTATTTTATTTTTTTAATCAATCACTCAATTAAAAACATGGCCATATGTTACTCATGCCCCATAATGTTACTGCATTTTAGCAGATGCTTATGGAAAGCAAATAGAGGAACATAAGCAATTCATCACACCCAGCAATATTTGTAGTATACAATGGCTGGTTTATTAGAAAACAAGCTATAGCAGAGAATAAAAAATGTCGAATATATAGAAGAAAATATGCGCCGGAACCAGCTCGTTTGACTTTCATCTGAAGGGAATTTATGATGTCATGTTGTGTTTCTCAGATGTTGACCAATGAGATGAATATGCAGCAGACTATAATCCATCAGGCTAGTCAGGCTCTCAACTGCTGCACAGATGAAGAACATGGGAAAGGATCTCAGGTGGAGGCTGAGGCTGAAAGACTGCTGCTTATTGCCAGTAAGTGATGCTTTACTTTTTGCACTACATGGGTGAATACCAAAATTATTTCTTAGACTTTGAGTAATCATATCTTTTGTTTGGCTGAAAGCTGAAAGGAGGGCTGCCCTCAAGGCTGAGCTGGACCGACTAAAAGCAGAGGGTCCAGTGGCCCAGAAGAAAAGCAGTGCCCAGGTGGATATGGGAATACCAGCTTCTAAAGGGTATATCTCACTGCTGGAACTGCGGCTCCCTCTGAAGGCTGACTTTATCTGTTCTTCTGCCAACAAGCCTGGTAGGAAAGTTTCTATATCTTATTTATAGCTATTTTTTTGTTTCATGTCTGCTGCTTAATAAGGCCCTCACTCGTGTCATAATTTTGATGCAAGATTGTGGAAACCATTACTTCTTTGTGATGATCCGTGCTGGAGCCGAGAACACCGTAGCGACTCCTCTTGCAAGCGCCCGCACCGGTCTAAGTGGTGACGCTTTGACCTTCACCACCAAATTCACTTTGTAAGTGCCATATCCTATCAAACCTCTTGATATTCCCCCTCACCTCAGGGAAATGTTTTTCATATTACTTTCTACAATGTGCAGGTCTGATGTCTCTAATGACTTTGAGATTGATATTGAGGTCTACTGTTTTGTAAGTACAGCTTTTTCATGTATTTTTAAGTGAAATGCATGTTTGAATACAAATGAAAGATTTAGTAAATGTTTGTTTTTCTCTTAGGTTCAGAAACGTGAACTGAACTCTGACAAGAGGAAAAAGCCCAACAAGTCAAAGGTAGACTCTTGGTTGTATTGTATTTCAGTGACACAGTAAACGTGGAAGTGTAGTGTTTAACTTAAACAGCTTACTAAGTTTTAATGAACGCTACTCTAAAGAGCAGCAGTCAGCGTGTCCAGATTCTCCTGAGGCATATCCATGACATGGAAGCATGCTTGTTGGTATGCTGTTTCAAAATCATCACTTGCTGGTGTGCAGGCAGTTTATTAGATCTTAACCAGCGGTTTCTTTTGTCTTGTGTAGTCAGTCTAAATGCAGTGCACGGTGAAGGGTATTTTTATTCATTTGCTAACCAAAAAGAGTTTTTGTCTCAGTCAATAGTACTTTATATCCATATTTGTGCATAATAAGCTCTTATAAATAATGCTCATTATATTTTACACTGAAATAAACTTATCTCCCCAGGCTATCACACCAAAGAGGTTCCTCGCTATCTCTGTAAGTATTTGCTTAAAGCTCAACACATAATACTGGTCAAACGTTTGGGTTGGTGTATTTAGAAAAACTAAACTAAACTTAAAAAAAAAACAAAAAAAACATTCAGTTTTCATTATAACAGTCTTCATGTAATATTGCAGTGCCTAAACAATATAACAATATTATTTTCTGAACTGTTTTGCCCTCTCCATTTATTTATTTTAGAAGAGCAACCTCCAAACACCTGGTGAGTAATAATTAGCATTTAAAGGCTGTTCAATTCAACTAATTTTTAACAGTTATTATTAAATTATTTATTTTGTGTATTTATTTTCAGTTATGGCTAGCCCCGGTGGTCCAAATGCAGTGCGCACCAGTAGCTTTTTGCTCGTTGGGTCACACAAGCTAACTCTAGCCTCCATTGGGAAGAACAAATTCCCGTTGGAAAAGGTACTTATTTCTCTTTAAGTTCTTTTCTATATCATCTATTCTTCCACAAATGAAACCATACTAACACCACCACCTGGCGAAATGGATGTAATGCTTGCTGGCATCATAGAGGGAGAGGTTTAACACAGCATTAGTGTTCACACCATCCTAATACAGTAAACCTCAACACTACTCTTGTTTTTCTTGCACACTGCTGCCTTTTGTAAATGCCAGACTCTTTCACATGTCGTCATTTCTCTCTTTTAGATCAAATATGAAAGGAGTGAAAGAGAGCTGCTCAGTGACATGTTTCACAACAAGGTTGCTATATTTGCTCTGTGTTTAGTAACACGGGTTATGTGTCTTTTGGCTAACAAGCCTTGGTGTCTTTTTGGCAATACTGGTTGTCACTGTAAGCTGCTTATTCACAATCCTGTCTGCACATGTCTTTGTATGTTGGTGTATGCTAGTTGTTTCTTTGTGTAGCCTCTAATGTATCTCACTCTCTCTTTCTGTAAATGATACCTATGTGCTTCATTTCTTTTTGTCCTATTTTTCTACAGGTACCTTTCCTTTGTCCTTTGGAGGGGCATGTTTACCTGAAAATGCATTGTGAGGTTGGGTCACGGATAGAGGAAAGGGGCTTCCTGGTGAGTCTTTATTCTGAAAGTCTGCATAATAGATCTCATCATTCCACTAAATATCCAGTCATTGCTGGATCATCTAGATCAGTAAATTAGCAGATTGGATCAAATCTTGAAAATGGGTTGTTCAGAAGAGTGGGGTGGGGGGGGGGGGGGGGGGGAAGGATCAAAGCATCAGTTTGTGTTTAACTTTTTAGTTAGATTGAGCTACCTTTTTAGCCTAACGTGGTCATACACAATTCTAGTCAGAATATGAGTCTGAAACTGCTCCATTGGGCTGTGATTATGGGGCGTGTTTCAACCGAACCAGGAAAGACATCAATTGGATAGACCTACAACCAATCAGAGCAACAAAGCGACACACTTTCAAATGTCAACAGAGCTCAACTGCACTGTGTTGCCAAGTGCCAAGTTTTTTCTGCGGGTTGTTTTCTATGTCCGCGGGTTGAAGCGACTATTATGTGATATATAGACCCATGAGTGCGAATTTTAGCAGGCATTCTTGCCAAAATAACACACATTTTACCCCCCAAACGCTATTTTTTTCCCCTGGAGAACCCGCCGAGAAGCTATTGTTTAGGGCTAGTAGTTGGCGGGTTTTGTTGTAAAAACTTGGCAACCCTGTCTGCACGCGAGCTGAAATCAGGCTGGAATACACAATCTTTGCGGTGTTGTAAAAAAATAAAATAAAAATTAATGATACACAGTAGGGCTGGGATAAACGATTATTTTTTAAACGATTAATCTAGCGATTATTTTTTCGATGCATCGATTAATCTAACGATTAATTTTTCCTGTCCGATTCGGTTACGATTCGATTCGATTACCGATTATCTCCCCATTAATTGCCTAATAGCAATTTATACATGTTGATTTAATTATCTGAATGAAAAAACGAATTCCTTAACATTGCAATATATGTTTATTGCTCTTAAAATTCCAAAGTAAGACTATACAAGAGCAATGCATTCAATAAAACCTTGAAAACATAAAGTAGGCTACACACACACACACACAAATAAATAAGTATTAACCTACAACAAAGAAACATATTATACGATTTTTCTATGTATGCAGCTCAGCCTACAGGCTATGCCCATCGATTAAATATCAACAAGTTGGTTAATCAAATCCGGGGACACTGCAAGCGTGAGCGTCTCGGCTGCGTGGCGTGTCCGTTTTTGTTTCAGCTCCCATGTTAACAGGTTGGAGTTTGCACACTGCCTGTGACGCGAGGAAAACGCGTGCATGCTGGAAATAGAAGAGCGCCTATTTTTCACGTGTTGGGAGCGTCTCCAGGCAAAATAGAATAGGAAAAGATGTTTATATATCATTTTGACACGAATACATATTATTAAATTACATTTTCATGTTTGAAAGTCTGTAGGTTTACATAAATGCAAATATATAGGCCTAATTGTAATAATAAAAAAACGTCAATGATCGATTTTGAAATATTGCAACTGTCAATACAGAACGAAATATTCTGTAGCCTATTTTGCCGTCAATACCATAGATATGTGGCTACTCCCGACGTTTTCTTTGCTGTATCAGTAGGCTATTTATGTTTAACATTAGGAATAGGGCTTCCCTCCGCATCAATAGCAGCAGCAGCGCCGCGTCAGACACGCTTCTAGTGTGCAAAGGCAGAGAAAACGCCACGCAGCCCCGTGGCTGACCCGCAACAGAAACGCCACGCGCATCCGCGGCATGACAGTGAAAAAAGTTACATGTAGAGTGCATTACGGGCGCCAATACTCCGTTTAAAACCGGAATAGTCCTGGGATGAAACTGCTCACTTAGAGGATAGATACCCTCGGTCACATCAGCGCGATTAGACATTGAACATTTTAAATTTAAAACAGCTTATTATGTAGGTAACGTAGCCAATGTGTCCGATGCTTTCACTTGATGCAAACGTTTGTTTTTGTGATTAAAACACATCAAATATTACCAAAACATCTGTCTTCCTGTGTGCAGAAATTTGTTTATGTAGCCGTGACAACAAAACGCGTGCGCGCATGCCTGTGATTCTCCGTGCGCACCGCGCGCCAACCCCATAGACTGTAGCCACCCCTCAAGCCTTGCACTTCTGAAAGTCTGAGGAGCCACTCGTGTTGCTACCATAGATATACATAATAAATAATATACTTAATTACATAATATACTTTATTATGTACATCTATGGTTGCTACTACTCTCCGGCGCCGCCATCTTTATTTTGAGTCTGACGAATCGACGCGCATATTTTGCGTCGACGTATTTTTTGCGTCGACGTCATCGATGACGTCGACGCGTTGTCCCAGCCCTAATACACAGAGTACTTACCCAACATGATCATCATTTCTGAGAGAAATAGTGAAGGTGAATGCAGATACAAACAAGCTCTCCGTTTAGGATTCAAGTAAATATAATCCAAGCCCCTTTGATGACGTGCATGACTACGTTACTGTTGATCATCTGTCCATCATCGTCTAAAGCCCGCCCTGATGATTTCATTGTTCTGGATAATTACTCCTCTATGGATCGAGTCCAGACCGAACTGCCCGACCTAAAAATGTTGTGGGCGAGGCTGAGTTAGGCTGGCATCCAGACTACTACCTTTCATCCAGAAAATAGAAAATCAGGATTATCCTGTTCCCAGGAGATGATGTTTTTAAAAGTAATACATTTAATATCAAATATGTACATACATTTTATTTCTTGATGGAAGAAAAAATAAGAGATGGGAGAAAATTAATTTGAATGATTTTTCTTTGCCATAAGAAACTTTGCAGTGACTAACAACCTTTAAGTTCTTTGCAAATGAATGAAAGTTTTTTGGGGAACAACTTTTGTGAGAAAACAAAAGCATTAAAATATATTGTGTGTGTGTGTGTGTGTGTGTGTGTGTCTGTCTAGAGGTCTGATTGCTTAAAGGAAATTTAAAATGAAAAGGGAATGTTTTTGTCTCTTCAAATAAAGCCAGTAAAATGACCCCACACTTGACTACCTGTTGTTCTTTACATAGCCAGCAGGCTACATGAAATGTAAACTCATGTGACGCACTAGCAATCCACATAGGGTAATCTGAAAAAAAGTATATCTGGATCAGGGAGATCCAATCTTATTTTGCTTTGAAAAACCAACACAAAACTAAGATGAATTACCTGATCTTGGATAAAAAAAAAACTGAATATCCAACTCTAGATCATTCTGATCCACATTAAAGTTTTTGAACAACTAGGCCCTGGAGTTAAGCCAATTCTTGTTTGTACTGAGATGGTTTTGTGTGCTGTTAGTGATGTTGTCTTTTATTTGCAGACTATGTTTGAGGATGTTAGTGGATTTGGAGCCTGGCACAGGAGGTGGTGTGTCCTTTCAGGATATTGCATCTCTTATTGGACCTACCCTGATGATGAAAAACGAAAGGTAGGCCTACTATGGTGGTTTTGAATTTTATTTTTATTTTTTGCTCTTTACATGGCATTAAAGACAGGTTCTTCCTCCTGCAGAATCCAATTGGTCGCATTAACCTTACCAACTGTACCAGTCGTAAAGTGGAGCCAGCAAACAGGGAGTTCTGTGCTCGGCCCAATACCTTTGAGCTCATCACTGTGAGACCACAGAGGGAAGATGACCGAGAGACCTTGGTCAGCCAGTGCAAGGACACACTGTGTGTTACAAAGTAAGATCCAATCAACCATGTCAATTCATCTTTTATGAAGATCAGACCCCAAAATCAAAACTTGCCTTTGTGATGTGCAGGAACTGGCTGAGTGCCGACACTAAGGATGAGAGGAATCTGTGGATGCAGAAACTCAACCAGATCTTGGTGGACCTGCGCATGTGGCAGCCAGATTCATGCTACAAACCCATGTGAGCCTGGGGCCAAACATATCCTAGTCTAACTTTTACATTGACTTGCATACATTGATGATTTGGAAGTGCAATATATGGCATACAGTTACAGAGCGTTTACAGATACATTTTACAAGTTCATTATAAATCAAATGTATATGCGTTAAAAAAAATCAATGAAGACATTTCAATTAAAGAACAAAATGCTTTTCCTTACAAGGGTATTCAGGTATGTTCTAGATATGTTTGTGTAAATTAGCATGGCTTCCTTAAAGACTAATGAACATTTGTTTGCTTTGTTAGACTGTTAGATTCGTATGTATATTTAAATGTATTTTGTAATGACTGTTGTTTGCTGAAATACCTGCTGTATTCAGATTTCTCCTAATGTTCTTCAAGTCCAGCACGACAGGATGCAATTTCCTAAATCTTTGAATGAACCATACACTTAATGTTAGTACTTTGTAGTGACACATTTAATTTCATATTCTAAGTTCAACTTCAAAAACCCATGATCTGTTTTAAGCAAGGTATATTTCTGTCATGGGAATTAGAATTTTATTTGAATAACTAAATAGTTTGGTTGGATTATGGTGTTCTGAAAATTCGCTTGAATTGAGAAATGTATATTTATATAACTTTTTGTTTACTTTAAGTACACAGTAGAGAGCACACTTGGATAACCAAAGGGAATAGGGTTTTTCTCCTTTGACATTTATGGGCAATGTGGTTCAAACAGTGCAGACAGTTCAAAACACAACTGGATCCTTCCCTGTCACAACAGTTCTTCAGCTCAGTTTCTGCAGTAACACTATGATGAGGAATATGAGCCTTCAAAAGAATTATAATGCAGATAGCATTTGCCATAGATATTTTCCTTTAGTTTTATTGAAAAAATGTCCCTAATAAGTTTTCCTTCATTAGATGACTTATGCCAATATTTGTGAGCTAAAATATTTATCATGCACATCCCCTATTTTCTAAGCTATATGTTTGCTTTACTTTTATATGAACATTTTATAACTTTTTTTAAATGGTTATAACTTACTCTAGATTTATTGTATCCAAGTGTGTTTGTTTAATAAGTGACATTTACATTTATTTTAATTGACACTAAATGTCATTGCCTTGACTAAAACAAATTTCTTAACCTTGTGATGCACAATACCAAAATGCTGCCCCATCACTGTAGTAACCTTAAGGCACTTTAGTGTAATGGCTTAAATTGGCTGTTTTGTGTGTTATGGTATCTTAAACACTCCTAATGTGGCTTCCATGTATCACACAGCTGCAGTTTAAATAAAACAAGCTTTTGACAGCATACATCCCATCTGTGTCTTATTCTTCTATCTATTGTTGAAGTAGAAGGATATTTAATTTTAAGAGATATGCATGTTTTATACCTTTTTTCAAGCTAATGTTGATGCTGATGGTCCATCTTATGTTGGCTCTCATTGTCCTATCAATGTATTTGTTATAGTAGAAATGTTTAGAATTAGTAATGTTATTAAATACTTTATGAGTGAATGCTTGTTATACTGCATTTCATTACAGTGACCAATTGAATAGTGCTATTGTGAATTAAACTCTTTAAAAAAAATTGCAACAATACAACTGAATTGAAAATAGAAGCGAAATAGAAATATACTGCTAAATAAAATTAAAGTACATGCTGATAATCCAAGTTAATTCTAAATGCGTATACTTGATTAAACATTGATTTCATGACACTTGCATAATACAATAGAACAAAAATCAATATAACTTTTTTTTTAAATAGTTAACTAATTTGAGTTACCATACCTTTACGCACAGTACTTCTAAATTATGGTCTGTGATTGAATCTATAAGTAAGAATGAAGTTGGAAGAACAAAAGAGTAATGAGTACCGTTGTAAAGTCCGATATGAGTATTAATGTGTCATTTAGATATGGATATCTAATTTTGCCTTATCTATACTAAAAACGCTGTGCGGTGTAATTTCAGGTCACATTCCGGATATTAGATGATACTGAAGTATTCGATTTTATCCAATGAGCTCACGCTTTGTAAATGCGGAGTGTTGTTGGCCAATCAGATTGGCGGACTCGTCCTAGAAGGCGGGCCTTGGAGTCCATAGTCAGTAATCGGAGGCGTGACCACTTCCTTTCTCGGCTGAGAGAGTTTGCGGACGTCAAGTGTGTAGTGGAAAGAAGTGTCTTTATTTCGTTCACACCTTGTAACCATGGCCCCCAGCACGCACGCGGATGATACTGTCTCCGGTGTTCGGAGAGGCATTCGAGCCATTCTGCTCGGCCCACCCGGAGCGGGGAAGGGGACGCAGGTGAGAGTTCGTGAGAAGGGCCGCGTGGTTCTGTTTGATTAAACTGTTCAGCACAAGCTGGATAGATAGTAAAGGGATAGATCTCCCCCAAAAAATAAAATCCTCATGCTATTCCAACCCATTACGGATTGATTTCTTCTGTGAAAAACAATACCAATATGTTAGACAGAATGCCATTCACTTGCATTCATCTTTTCCCACATAATGAAAGTGAATGGCGACTGAGACTGTCATTCAAGAAAAAAAGTGATACAGGTGTGGAAAGACATGAGGGTAAATGACAGCAGCATATACGTTTTGGGTTGAAATCATAGACTGTAAGGTTGAAATATTCACTGAACTGTAAAAAACCAAACGTTTTACTGTTACTGTCTCTTTAAGAGCAGTGCCCTGTTGCCCTGGGCTTTATTAGATGCGCTCTGATCAGACTGTTCTTTCAGTGCAAATGTGGAAACATCTAATGTGACAATCAACGCATGTGACTTGGTGACCACTGTGAAAGTTGTAGTCCTTTCTGTCCTGTTGAACGAACATGTGACTCAAAAGACCGTAAAGAACATCAACTAGCGTCCACATCAGTCAGCCAGATGTTTGGTTTGCATGCCGCTTGCTGATATTGAGCAAAATCGTTGCACATCAATAAACAAACAGTTACAAGTTGACTTATGATTATGGTTACAATAGAATTGTGATTGAGATTTAGAATTTTCAGCATCATTACTCCTGTCTTGAGTAATCCTTCAGAAATCATTCTAATGTGCTGATGTAATGTTTAAGAAACCTTTCTTAATATTCTCAATGTTGAAAAGGGCAAAATTGCTTATTTATGTGGAATTATGATGTTTAATTTTGCCCCTTCAGGCACCCAAGCTTGCAGAGAAGTACTGTGTGTGTCATTTAGCTACTGGGGACATGCTGAGGGCCATGGTGGCATCTGGATCTGAGCTCGGTCAGCGTCTAAAGGAAACCATGGATGCTGGCAAACTGGTAAAATAAGTAGATTTTCAATGTTCTATATATTCAGTGTAAACTGATGCCACTAGATTTGTTCTTCTCCAGTGTGTTTGTTTGTTCTGTTCATCACCCTTCCTTTAGGTGAGTGATGAGATGGTGGTGGAGCTCATAGACAACAATCTGGACACGCCTGCATGCAAGAATGGATTCCTGCTGGATGGTTTCCCACGTACCGTCAAACAAGCGGAAATGGTAAAGGGTCTTCTTCAATCTGTGAACAATTGACTCTTCAAATGTGTCTATAGACTAGAGGAAGATAACTATAACGATAAAGACATAGTTCTAAATATGAAAGAATAGGACAGTCCAAAACTATAATCATAACGTCAGAGGAACGATATCCGTGGAGTCATATTCAGAGTGAATTTTCCAGCTGATGAATGATAACATTTAACAGCCAATTAGAATCCATCCTGCTTTGAAGAGCTCATGCATTTAAAGCGGCAGATGATAAAAACTGCAGTGCGTTTATAATAAATGGAACACTATCATTCATTGGTATAGATGCTAATATAGCTATCGTTCTTTATGTGAACAGACCTTAAAGGGAAGGTGAAACACTCGGTTTCAGTCAATCTCATGTCAATCTTGAGTACCTATAGAGTAGTATTGCATCCTTCATATCTCCGAAAAGTCTTTAGTTTTATTATATTTATAAAATAAATATAGGCTGTACCGAGTCTTTCCGGAAAAAAACCGAGCGCCTGGAGGCGTATCGTGTGGGCGGAGCTAAAGAATGACGAGCGTGAAGCTACTGCACAAGAGCTTCTGAAAGCTGACATCCTCAAGCGTGGAGATGAAAACGTTACCCTAAATAAACCATGGCTATCAGATTCAACTAATACATATATCGATCCAGAATCAGATCCAGAGGCTGAAATAAATTGAACAGGAGAAGCAACAACAGCAGGACGTCCGTCTCTGTGGTATGTACTGTACAACATTTGTGTGTGTTTGCTCGCAGTTTATGAGGACATGATTCGGTTTATGGACTATTGTATGCGAGTAAACCTTAGCAGTAGCAAGCAAAACGGTTTTGCACGTCAGACTAGTGTAACGTTATACATAGAACAACAATGGAGTAACCGTTAGCGCATTTGAATGACGAAGCACGCTTTGTGAGAACGCTAGGTTTATGTTTGGGTGGTTTTCCAATAAACAAACTGACACCTATTTTGGTCAGCTAACCAAATGTATTTAAACACACAACATAGATCGCATGCTCTATTGATAAATTAACTAACGTTATACAGGATCGTGTTGTTTACTGATGTTTACTTACGCGACGATAGCCAACGACAGACATTTGAAGCAGTTTTACTCACCGCCTGTTTCCAAAGCAGGACCGTGAACCTTTATCGTTAGGACCGCTCCGTCAAAAACACACTTCTTTGGTACGTTAACGGTTGATTTTGTGAAGTCCTGACAGCAGAGACCGTGGAGATCCACTTTTGCGACCGACGCGTATGTCGTGAAGCTTCCCGTCATTTCTGCGTTCAAATCGGTTCAAATGCAGCGCTGCCTTCCCGGAATGCTGTGCTGAAGCGTTGAAGTCGCTTGATGTCACCCGTAGGAATAAAGTGGAGCGTGGACTAGTGGATCTGCTGCACCTGAGAGCATTGTTTATGGGCATGCATTTCCTCTCTCGCTCTATTCACGCGCGCACACCTTTCTGGGAGACGAGCCCGTACGGTCCATACAAAGACCTTCCACTCTATCAATGTCAAGCCGACCCATACTCGAAAAAAACTCTCCGAAACTTGTTAGAAACCGGAAGGAGTATTTTTGACACAGAAATACTCCATCAAACATCCAACTTAGTTTTTAAAACTTTGTCTATGTTTAGGATGGGAATCCAAGTCTTTAACAGTGTAAAAAAGCTCAGTATGCATGAAACAGCATTTCACCCCCCCTTTAATTCATTTTTAATCTATAATAATAAAAGGGAAGTCCTTCTGAAGTCCTCGATTTTAAATGGACACCCAGCTCTGATTGGGTGATTGCAATATAAAAATGTTAGTCAACCCTTGTCTCTCTTGCTCTCTCTCGCTTTTTCTCTCTAGCTGGACGGCCTCTTGGAGAAGCGTAGTGAGAAACTGGACTCTGTGGTTGAATTCTCTGTTGAAGACTCCCTGCTAGTACGCAGGATCTGTGGGAGGTAGGATGGAATGGCCTTTAAGCATTGTATTGGTACCCATCATCACTAATGTATTCTAATAGCTCAGTTTAGTTTAACGAATATAGGATGTACTGAATAGAACATAACACTCAATTCAAGAATAAGAGAAGACATTCTTGATAGGACTTAAGACTTCAAAAACGTATAGTTTTGTAATATTTAATAAGGGAGGTGGCAGGGATTTTTTTCAATAAGGTTAAGTCAATAAGGAAGTGCACCTACCTCTTTACTTCCTCCTTTAAGTAAGAGTTATAAAGCATGAAAAGTATGCTTTTGTTTAAACCAATCGGCAACCTCCCCCAGTTTAAGCTTTCTGTTTAAGCCAGTACGGAAGTAACTTGAACTGCAATTCACTGACTGGCCACTAGAGACAGGCTCCAGAAGGGAGCAGAATCTCATTGAGCCCCATGTTGTAATGCCCAACTTTACAGCAGAAAAAAAAACATTTTTACAACCTGGTACACTGGTACAAATTGTTGTTTTAGTCTATACGGCTATGGCAACTCTGAGGGGGGGGGATTTTTTAATAACTCATTTGTTTACATTATATAAAGCCTTAAAGTTCTGCATAATTAAGGGTGTGGTCACTTTGATTGACAGGTGGGCAGCCATTTATCCACTGTCTGTTAGTCATTGCGTCACCTCATCTCCGCCCACATCCCGCCTCTTTGCCCATTTTATCTGGGAGTGACGGGTGATGAAGCGCTGCCAAGATGGCAATGGTCAGCTAGTAACAAAATCTTTTCATCCATATTGTGACTTACTGTAATTCAAGTGTAACATATTATTAAAAATGTAGGGCGGAGACTTGGTTCTATGTTGTCATTGAGATGTGGCAAAAGTAGAGGCAGACAAGCTTGCAGGGATGGAGTTTAAGCCAGGAGAAGTCCTGAATGCGTCTCCACAGAGAAGCCATTTCACCAGAAAGTTCAGTTAGGATTTTTTTAACTTATTATGAGTTAAGTTTTTTATAAAACAAATTAACATATACACTTACAATAGTCTTTTCTATCCTATTGTGATGTAAAACGGCTTCTCAAACAAGTAAAAATGTAAGGCGAGACTTGATTTTGTCTATTGGGAACTGATTGGATGGTTGTGATTTACTATTGGCCGATCTCATATGAGTGACAGGTTGTCCCGCCCTTGCGCCAGTAAACGCATCATCAGAGAAGAGGTGTCGTTTCAAGAGGGAGGGGAAGTTATTCTGATTAAAGATTATAAGAGCGCATGAAAAAAATATGAATTGTCCTTTTTGATCTAATGGCGACTTTAAGTGTAATATAATCCATTACGTTCCTCAGGCTCATTCACCAGCCCAGTGGCCGATCTTACCATGAAGAGTTCAACCCCCCCAAAGAACATATGAAAGATGATGTGAGAAACAAAACTGTTCAGATTCTTATTAATATGACAACTACGAGCATTGCTGTAAAGTTTTGGTCTGATCCATACATCCATAGGTGACCGGTGAGCCTCTTATTCGCCGCAGCGACGACAACGAGACCACTCTACGCTCGCGACTGGAGTCTTACCACCGGATGACGGCTCCTCTAGTGCAGTACTACAGTGCCCGCGGCCTGCACACTGCCGTGGATGCTTCTCAGTCCCCCGACCTCGTCTTTGCCTCCATCCTTGCTGCCTTCTCTGCTACTACCTGTAAAGATCTTGTTTATTTTGTCTGAATCACCTCTGCATACCCTCTTTTCTATTACGCATTATAATCCTTTATTTGATTCCTCTTATGTTTTGTCTCTATGACTTTGTCTTTAGATATGTTTTTGATTTAATCTGCCGCTTATTGTGCAATGGATAAGAGCTCTTTTGACAAAAAGGCTATGAAGAATTAAACGCTGATTGTAGAACCCAAAATAAATGTAGTGTCATTGAAGTTCAGACTTCATATAATGAAGGCTCTTAGCACTTTTTGCTCTAACCAGACACCTGTAAAAATGCATGGTTATTGCATTTGCACCATTTACTTAGTGAAATATTATAATTTATAAGAATAATTCTGTTTTCTGGTAGACTTGGATCTAGTAGTAATGCGTGATATCCAGTAGGGGTCACATGAATACTTGGTTTGACTGCTGATTGTATTAAAAACACTTTTAATTAATTGCTTTCAGTTAATATGTATGGATTACTGTCTTGAGTTGAATCATTTATTTACTTGTGGACTTTTTTTCTTTCTTTTTTTTCTGCAGCTGTATGAAATCCAGTTTCTCCCATCCATGTTGATCCAGATGTGAAAATTAATGGATGGGGTAAAGGGGAAGCTGGAAGTGTCTCAGATGTTAATTTTGATCATTCCTTGTAGTGAGTGTTTTTGTAATGATCACAGATTGGCCTAAAAACCAGTTGATTACCTCCAATAAAATTGTGAGACTATTTTCTACGACCTTACACGGTTTTGATTCATTGTTTCCGTAATTACTGTCCCAATGCAGGATGATTTATCCTTTTCTTAATTTTACTTTGAGGACATTTTCTGAAGTTTGAGAGCAAATATTAGTTTTCTAGTTATACTCTTTTTAAAATGTTATCAATGTTGCTGTTTGAGTGTTTCCCCACACAAATCTGGCTAACACTGGTTGAATGATTCAGTGAACTGATCAGTATCAAAAATTTTAAAACATTTTTAAAAATGTGTATACTATAATCAGAAATTATATTGAAATTATATATATTAAAAAATATGTTGGTCAAACATGTGAGAACCCAATAGTGTTAAAACTATTTCAAGAATATATACGTTTGAGGTATTTTATTTGTATTAGGGGTGAAATTAAATCATTGGTTCTTAACCTTTTTGACTCCAAAGCCCCCATTTGTCCAAAGGCCTTCTTGTCAAAGCTAATTTGTCCATCTTGTACCTCTGATGAAATAATGTATTAAAAAATGAAAATTCCTAACTTGGAAATTTGAAAATTATGTAATTAATTACTCACCCACATGGCGTTTCAAAACCATAAGACCTTGGCTTGTCTTAGGAACACAAGTTAAAATATTTTTGATGAAATCCGAGAGCTCTCTGACCCCTCCATAAACAGCATTTTAATGACCACTTTCAAGGCCCAGAAAAAAACTTAAAATAGTCCATGTAACTACAGTGTTTCAACTTTAATTTTATGAAGCGTCGAGAATAAAAATAACTATTTTAACAATTTCTTCCGACTGTAGTCAATACATAGTGCCAGAACGCCGGCTTACCATAGGCCGATGCTGTTCACGTGAGCACAACGAAGCATGGTTTTGATGCTGATGCCAACAGCGTATCTGACAGACAAGTGAATAAAGTCATTATTTTGTTTTTTGCGCACAAAAAGCATTCTCATCGCTTCATTAAATTAAGGTTGAACCACATGGACAATTTATTTTGACTATGTCTGGACTGGACCTTGAAAATTGTAATTAAATAGCTGTTTATGAATGAAGGGGTCTGAGAGCTCTCGAATTTCATCAAAAATATCCAAGAATTTGTGTCCTGAATATGAACAAAGGTCTTACGGGTTTGGAATTACATGAGGGTGAGTAATTAATGACAGTTTTTTGGGCTAAGTAACTCTTTAATGTTTTTTGTACAGTATTTACTTTTTATTGTTTTTAAATTGGTCTCCACCTAGACTGGGTAAACCCGAGCCTGATCTGACTGCGATTTGATTTCGCCGGCAAATGTTCAATTTTAAACTGAACTTGGTCTCATCTCCAGCCTCCACTGGTTAGTTCGCTGAGGCGGCCTGATGCTTCTGGTTGAGAATTGAACTGCTGTTTTACATCGCCTTATTTAAATTATGTTCCGTGGTGGCCTCTGATATGTACTAATAGTACACAAAATACTTTGAATCTACGTTTAAAAGACTTTTATACGTTTAAAAAACGTTCCTGCCTGGCTAGGCTATTACGGTCTATGCCCTGTCGCAATCATTCCCTTTTTCAAACGACGTCAGTGGGCGGGGTTTCCTACTCGAACGCGAGTGGCGTCACACGCAGGGGCTTTCCTCGGTGACGTGAATGGAAAAGAGAAGCAAGCTGCGGACATAATCTGAGCAATATCGCGGATAGGGCAAAAAAAGGGACAGACATATTCCCCTCGGACTGTTTGTTCGGGGAATGTTGTAGCGGACACGTAGGGTGAGATTTGTAAGGTTTACAAGACAGGTTTACGAATTGGTTGAATGTACATTGTGTACAGTAGCTCCGAAGCTCACTGCGTACCGCCCTATTCCGCCTCAGTCGCCTTCAATACTATCAGAGCCATCTCTCTACGGTAAGTGCTCAACAGATCTGTCGTCATGGATACGCTTTAGAATCCTCACGATAAGTTCTAAAATATGATGATTCTAAAATACGGCGATGTTCTGATGTTGACCAAGAGTTTTGTGATATCCAAATCCCAGTTGGGAGACAGGCCACTTGAACCTGATCAATATTGTTTTGTTTTACTGTAGACTCTTCTTTGAGTGCAGTAATGCGACACAAGTAAATAAAGTAGCTGTTTCGTACATTGGCATTGATGTACATTAAATGTTTACATAACAGGTGTGTGTGTGTGTGTGATGTATATGTATGTATGTGTGTGTGTGTGTGTGTGTGTATATATATATATATATATATATATATATATATATATATATATATATATATATATATATATATATATATATGTGTGTGTGTGTATTCATATACTGTATAAAAGATTGTTATTACATGTATGTAATGACCCTTGTGTTTATATATTTAAATCAGTTGCTTATAGTCATTTACTGATTTACTTAAGCTAAAATTTAAACATAAATATTTTATATTTATATATTTACATGAAATATAATAATAAATATAAAATATTTACGTATTTTGCAGTTGTACATAATTATTAGTTTTATTGATTGATTGAGAATAGGTTTTGTGGACTGTTTATTGACTCTTTAGTGAGTCTCTTTGTTGTGTTGCTTTCTCTACAACACCTTGCTGAATATAGAGTGTGCTAGTTTGTCGTGATTGTTACAGTATTTCATTAATTCATATTAACAATACACGTGTTGGGAGTTTTGGCAACACTTCTCCATCTAGTGTAAAGTAAGGATTGCACAGAATGACTTCAGTTTCATTTCTTCTTTTGCCTCAGCAAATATGGTTAATTCCAGTCTTTCTTGTCTTGTTTATCTGAATTTTTGGGTTATCCTTTTTACCGTAAACCACCATGTGACTGTGAAGAACTGATCAAATCGAGGTCTTTGGTTTCATAGGAACCTGTGGCTGTTTTTTTCTTTGGTACCAGCCTCCCTCACACAATAGTCAGTGAGTTTGAATATGGTGTACTGGTGTTAGTCATGTTTTTTCTTGAGTATTGTTAGTGAATCTTTGTACAGCGCATTGATGATAATGCATACGTTATATGATATTTTTTGACTTCTATGAGGATACAACAAAGGATGAGGTGAGCTGGAGAATAGATCAACATGGATCAGCACAACCACCTGCTCCACGCAACTCACAAAGCTTAAAGAGATTTAATTAAAGGGATAGTTCACCTAAAAGTTTAATGAGTCAATGAGACTATTTTGTTACCCGATATTCTTAAAAATATACTCTTTTGTGTAGTAGAGATGTGACGGTGAGGACATTTTCCCACCGGTTAATTGGCGTGTGACAACACCGGTAATACTGGTATCACCATGGGGGCGATGTTGGAGTTTATGAATGCCTGTGCACATTTTTCAAGTTACTGGCAATTCAGTTGTGGCAATTGCGGGTTCATTATTATTCTTAATGAAAAACACAGCAACAAAACACATGAAAAAAAAGTACAATGACAAACTCGCTTATTAAACATAGAATTTTTATTAACAAAACTAATAAGCACGGCACCCTCATTCCTGTGGTGCATGCGCTACATGCAAATTAAAAGTGTTACCTCCGGTTGCTGCCACTGTCATCAGGCAAAGCTTTCAGATTCCCTCAATATTTGCTGGTTCCCTATTAGCATTGGGTTTAAATCCAAAATATTGCCAAATATATTTACATTTTGCTTTGAAACCAAATCTTTTGCCATTGTCTTGACAGTCAGCTCGCACCCAGTCACGTCTGTGTAGCAGACAGAAATTCATACAGGTTTGAAACAACTTGGGGGGTGTATAAATGATGACAGAATTTTCATTTTTGGGGGAACTATCCCTTTAAGTATAACAACTCATCTAATGGGTTAGTTATACCATCTGCCAGTATTCCTGCCCTCCGTCACAATGGAGCGGTTAAAACACGTACTGTACATGTAAGCAGAAGTTCTGACAAATCCTGACCAGTTCATGCCCAACCAAAAATTCATATTAATTGGTTAGATCACTCAAAGTTATCTCATTATGTATTGCCCTTATTTTGAATGAACTGATTCATTCTTTTATTAATCGATTAATTGTTAAAAGATCTCCATTCAAACACCCACACAATCTTGTTTCGGCTATAAACCTTTGATAAGTACAGTTGTCATGTATATTTTTGAAACAGCTTCACAAACCATCTTTTTTATTTCTGTCACAGGAGCACTGGTATAAATGTCTATAGTTCGGATATAAACACTGATGTAGCCTGACGTGGTCATACTCAATTCTAGTCAGAATATGAGTCTGAAACTGCTCCATTGGGCTGTGATTATGGGGCGTGTTTCAACCGAAACAGGAAAGACCTCAATTGGATAGACCTACAACCAATCAGAGCAACAAAGCGACGCATTACGTTAGTTGTCAAATGTCAACAGAGCTCAGCTGCACTGTGTTGCCAAGTCCACGTTTTTTCTGCGGGTTGTTTTCTATGTTCACAGGTACAAGCCACTATTATGTGATGTATAGACCCATGAGTGCGAATTTTAGCAGGCAACCTTGCCAAAATAACACACATTTTACCCCCCAAACACCTTTTTTTTTCTTCCGGAGAACCCCCCGAGAAGCAATTGTTTAGGGCTAGTAGTTGGCGGGTTTTGTTGAAAAACTTGGCAACCGTGTCTGCACGCATGCTGGAATAAATGATCTTTGCCGGTGTTATAAAAAAAATGTAATAATTTAATGATACACAGAGTACTTACCCAACATGATCATCATTTTTGAGAGAAATAGTGAAGGTGAATGCATATACAAACAAGCTCTCCATTTAGGATTCGAAAAAATATAATCCAAGCCCCTTTTGATGACGTGGATGATTACGTTACTGTTGATCATCTGTCCATCATCGTCTAAAGCCCGCCCTGATGATTTCATTGGTCCGAACAGTTTCTGTTCAGGGATAATCACTCCTCTATGGATCGAGTCCAGACCGAACCGCCCGACCTAAAAATGTTGTGGGCGGGGCTAAGTTCGGCTGGCATCCAGACTAACTGATGTCTAGAGTAAATCAACTTTTAAAGGTAACTACGCTTCAGATACAGTTAGCATTAATTCCATCATTACACCAGTAGTTGGTGACAAGTGACTGTTAAAAATGTGTGTCATTGAATTATTCATTCAAGAGATTTGTTCAAAAACACTGATTCATTCAGTAATTAAACAGGTGAAGTCTTTATGAGTGAGTCATTGAATCATTTATTTAAACCGAAGTTTTTAAATAACTAATTCAAATGTAAAAAAAAAATAATAGACTGTTGCAATTAGCATTTTGTCAGAAAATGAACAAATGTATAGAAAAACATATTTTTGCTTTTGTTTAGCTGTCCATTTAGATTCATGGCAGAATCGTGATTTGTATTTTAGATAAGATAATCGTGATTCTTGAGTTATCCAGAATGGTAGAGCTCTAATAAAGATGCACACGCGAGACAGCAGGACACATGCAGGCTTTGCTATGAACAATAAGAGCTTCAGATGTGACTCAAATGGTTATGTAATGGCCAGAGATCCAGTAGACCACCTGTACACCAATAGGCCATGTGAATGGTGTATGTGTGTGTGTGTGTGTGTCTGAGATAGAGAACGATAGAGCCGCAGTCTGGGTCTGTAGGATGATGCGAAAGTGCTGAGGTGCGGTTTCAGGGTCTGAAGCAGGCGGAAACGCAGAGACTGTGTCAGTCTAGCTCTGTCTTATCTCGCGGTAATGAGTTTGTCAGTAAGATGCAGGCGGGAGGCCAAACTCTATGCGCAATTATTTTCTATATTTTCCTTTCTTTGATTGTTGAATTAGCCTATATGTAGTTTATAATTTAGAGTATGTTTTAAATATTGTTGTGTGTGTTCTCATTCTGTGCTGATTTGTAGCCTGGTTTCTAATTCATTTTCTGATTTTTTTTCACTTTCCTCTGTGACGTTGATAAAAAAACACAATTCATTCTGAAACAAAACAATATAGTTAGTGATTATGAAACTACTATTCTTGTTCCTTATTGAGGACCTCTCTTACAGTAAGTGTCTGTAGTAAGGATTTGCTTTCATTTATGACTTCAGCAGCAGTTGTTTTCTTTTTTCAATATGAAACCTATAGATAATAATAGTATGGAACAAATAAGGAATTTTTTACAGATATTATAAAAAATGAGAGAATGACAGTAGTTGATGGGCTCCATTGACTTCCATAGTATTCTATAGAAATTAATGGGACCATCAGTAGTGTGGTTACCAACATTCTAAATTAATCATTTTCTGTGGTACATTCCCAGTAAAAAATTCTTGCAAAAATACCGTAGCATTTTAATTTTACCATTAGTAATGGTGTAAATTAAAATATGTACAAATGTATAAAGCCTGAGACTGAGACATTGCACTTCTTTCAAAATAATAGATTTTGTCATTACAACATAATATTCTCAGCCAATACAATTTAATCATAAGCTTACATTTGATTATTATTGATCTAGAAAATCGTAAATGTTTTTATTCATTTTAAATTGTATACTTTTTTGTTTATCTCTTAGTGAAAATGTAAAAATTCCAGCTTTTCAGTGTGGTCTCACACCTTTGGAACACAAAACAAAACGAAAAATCCCAGACCAACACAAGATTTCCCTTTAGCGCCCGATTGTAACCTTTTTGATGTTTTCTCTCGCGTGTGTGTGTGTGTGTGTGTGTGTGTGTGTGTGTGTGTGTGTGTGTGTGTGTGTGTGTGTGTGTGTGTGTGTGTGTGTGTGTGTGTGTGTGTGTGTGTGTGTGTGTGTGTGTGTGTGTGTGTGTGTGTTTATATATACTCTGCATGTAATTACAAACTCTAACTAAAGTGATAAATCCTGCGAGAATGAAACCAAACTTGTGGTAACAGAGATCCATCCTTCATCAAACGAAGCCTGCGAGCTTATGCTGTGGATTGTTCCAACCGCTTTCAAAGTTTTTAAATAAACTCTTTCCTAAATGGAAAAACCAGCCTGCTGATTTCCAGCTGCAGCAGTGTAAGCAAAAAAAGAGCTTCTTGTGAATCGACATGATCATTCACAGCTAATAAATAATACAGCAACTTCTGTTGTACAAATGCAGCCACGCCCATTACACACACACACACACACACTGGCGCTTTGTTAACTTGCACTTTGGTACCGAGATGTGACACAGATTTTCCAGAAACAGCTTTTGTTTTGCACCCGCTAGCATCCCTCACACACACTAAACCTCAGAGAGCACAGATGGTAATTATGTGTCATCGGTTGCATTACAAGAGGCTGCTGAAGTGGAATGGAGGGCTATTACCATCTCAGCCCCAAGTTATATATGTATAGATAGATAGTGGAGACTGTTTTTCTTTGAACCTGCTATGATTCAACACCCACATCTTCAATCTGCCTGTTTAGAATATGCAAATCTGATGAGATCGTATAGTTTTTTTTCCATTTGGAGTCTCCTGCATTTTGTATGCGTCCTTTGATAACTTACATTATAGAGCACGTAGGGCATGGCGGTTATTGCATCCTCCTGTCGCAATGGGTCAAGACGTCAGGACAGTGGCTGTGAGCAATGCAAAAGCTCTCGGTGTAAAAGTGGGTCATCCTGACTGCTGTCACTGTGTACCTCGCATGTCCATGAAAGCCAGGAGAAAACAGGCAACGACTCTCTTGGTCATATACAGTGCTTACATTTACCCTGGCTGTAGTGTGTTTTGGACATGTAATAATAAATAACGATCATGGTTTTGTTAAAGTACCCTAGCATAAAACAGCATTGCATATGAATTGGCTCATCGTTCATTTTATAGGTGTGTGCGCATTATGTCGAAATTACTATAATTACAAGATTAAAAAGCACATCCTCATCTATGGTCATTTACGAATTAAAATGAATTTTGATATGCTTTGTGGGGAGTGTCAGGTTGATGCAGTGGTCCTGATATTATAATGAATATCTTGACCACATTTTTTAATAAAACTTCACTGAATAATAAATACACATTTGTTTATAACAAGAGAAGTAGTTCAAAATGTCATGTGGTGTGATTGCTGAAAAAATGCTATTTTTATGAATTAAAAGTCTGATATTTGAACCAAAAAAAGTAGCTTAAAGTATATTTACAGAATGTCTGTATTGTTATTACCTTTTATTTGGTGGTTACACCACATGACATTTTCAAGTGTAAGTCATTAAAATGATTACTATATTGAAATCCCTTGAAATGGTATAACAGTTTGGTAACACTTTATTTTACAGTGTCATTGTTACAATACATTACATGTAGTTATCATATTAATAACGGTAGCCCCTTCTTTTACAGTCCTTTTCCCCATGTACGTACTATATACTAATATACTAAATAATTCCAATAACTAGGTACTAACCCTGAACCTACAACAAAACCTAACCTTATCCGATTTAGTTACCTTGTTATCCAGTACTTTCACATGAGTAAATATACTGTAAAATAAAGTGTAACCTTAATAACTATAAATTATGCATAATTACTTGCAACTAACCCCAAACCAAAACCTTATCTTAATCCTATAGTAAGTATGTAGTTACTTAATATTACTTAGTACATAATCGTAAAATTACACGGTAACAAAGACACCTTATAATAAAGGTTAATACTTTATTTTACAGTCTCCTTGTTACGTTACATGCACTTACCGTAGTAATAACAGTAAATTAAGCATAATTAAATGCAACTATACCTCAACCAAACCCTGATACTACCCTATCCCTATAATATGTACATGTTGTTAATTAATATTGCTCAGAACATAAATATATAATTATACTGCCTATAATAATAATGACACTTTAAGATAAAGTGTAACCAAATAAAGTGTAACCAAAACCATATGGACATGATTCATTAAGAATGGTACATGTATTTGTCATTAACAGTGACACACTTATTTGTCATTGACCCATTAACAAATCTACTGTTTTTATACTTTGAGGTATAAGAGCACTGACAGCTTTACGCTAGCATGGTGGTCTCTTTCCCTTCCCCCTCGCACAAGTAAACAGATTTGTGCTACGCAGGCATTAGTTGAGAGGTCATCAGATCAGGAAACCAGGACACGTCAGTCTTGGATGAGTTTGTGTTGCTTAAATATTTTTATTTTTAATTTTTCTATGACTAGAAATATTTGACACATTATGTTGGCCTACAAAACCATCTCCTCTGTTGGTATGACATTTACCAACTGCATTTATGTCCCCTTTCAAATATAAATAAATGAATAAAGTACATTGGAGGCATGCGCTTATGCGTTATGTGATGTATGGTGTTAATATCTACCGTGTGTGTGTGTGTGTGTTCATGAGGGCCAGAGTCACTGTGAGGGTCCTTGTTTGCTGTGTTCATAGTGGGAATTACCATGGCAACTGCACTAGCAGTGCAGTGTGAAGTGTAGAGGGAGTGCTTGAGTGTGTGAGAGAGCGAGGATGAGAGGGTGTCATACACAGTGAGACACAAAGAAAATGAGAGAAGTAAAATCCAACACAAGATAGAAGGACAGAAATTGTGATGACCGATGTCAGTTTTTTTAAAGTTTTAATGCCACAGTGCCAGTTACTTCCTCAACTGTGTCCTTTTTTACTTATCCGGTAAGTGGTTTATTCATAGGTACTGTCAGGCAGTCACCTTAGGAGTCCAGAGCATGAAGAGTTAACCATGAAATGAAAAGAGATTGAGAATAAAAGAAGGGAGGAGTGTGTGTGTGTGTGTACGTGAGCGTGCACGTAGCATGCTCCTCCTGCAGGCTGTCTGTTCCCTGTGCTAACTTCCTGTGCTATTTCTCTTCCTTAACAGACCGGCTGATTCAGAAGGAGAAAACAGCAAACTGGAGCACACTCATGCTGGCTCTGTGAATTTAGCCGAGGCAAACGACGACGGAGGACAAGCTCTCAGGATTACGATATCTTGAGGCATTTTTTTACTAACTACTTCCTAGTTGTCATTAAACACCCCGTTTTTTTTATTGACAGTATCTGTCAGTTTTGTTATCTGTAACAAATTTGGGGTGCAGAAATTTGTTTCCTGGTTTCTTTTTGACATTTACAAGAAGATCGTTGGAGTGAAGGGACTTTTCTTTCCATCCCTTTCTTTTTTTGGCTCGGTTCATCTTTCCGTTTATTGTTTATACACGACACCCTGTTATAGTTAAGAGGAAGAAATTACTTAATTCATGGAATTCTCCCAACGGGGAAACTAACTGGAATTTGTTGAGAGCTTGACAAACATTCTTTTGTAAGTGTTCTTGAGGTTTTTGGCTTCATTGAAACCGTTCCGTGGAAGGAACCAAGGTGCATCACAAGAACTCCTCTAACCCAAACTCTCTGACCTCTCCAAAGACTCAAGTGGGAGAACAATACAAGGTTGTTCTTGGGAAATGGGATCTGAAAAGGACTCTGAATCACCCCACTCCTCTGTTAGTGGCGTTCCCAATCCGAAATGCCGCGGGCCAGGCAAGAAGCAAGGCAGGATCTCGTTTCACAGTCTCTTCCATGGCAAACGTGGATCCAGGGGGAACAAGGCTAATGTGGGCACTCCTCTCGCGCAACAGCTGCACCAACAGCAACAACTCCAGCAACAGCAGCTCCTCCAGCCTCCCACACCCACAAATGTTTCATCAGATCCATCTACGACTGACCCAGCCGAGCCGTTATCTGCTAGCCAGGCCTCTTTGGGAGGTCAAGAACTCCTAGAGTGTCCCCTGTGCCTGGTGCGTCAACCTGCGGAGCAGCTTCCTGAGCTCCAGGGATGCAGCCACCGGTCTTGCCTGTGCTGTCTAAGGCAGTACTTCCGTATCGAGATAACGGAGAGCCGAGTGCAGCTCAGCTGCCCAGAGTGCGCCGAGCGACTTGCCCCTCGGCAGGTGGCCCTCATCTTGGACGACCCCAACCTGATGGAGAAGTATGAAGAGTTCCTGCTGCGCCGCTGCCTGGCGTCGGACCCTGATTGCCGATGGTGTCCTGCTCCCGACTGTGGGTAAGACTGGGATTGGGTTGGGATGTCAGGAAATCGTAAAAGATACAAGATACCATTTTGAATAGATGTTGTGTTTTGTATTGTACATTGCTAAATCTTATGGACCTTGAGTTTGACAACATTCCTAAATGCCAAGATGTGTCATGCTACGACATACAGGGATGTTCTCTGTAATTTTGGCTTTGGCAACAGTTTGGAAAGGGAAATTTCAGTTTCAGTATGACAATTTCTATGTGCAAAAAGTGAGGTCATTATAGAAATGAATTACTGAGTAAATGATGTGATAGAACTGAGAAACCTAGATAGCCTAAAGCATGAAATCCAGTGAAGATATTTTGGATGAAGCGAATACAAAGTTTTGAGTTGAAGGATTGAGTTGGTAGAGACATATTGAAGACAGGGGACAAATCTAAGATTATAATTCATAAAATATATAATAAAATGTGATTAGACGGAATGAAATTCCCTGAAATCAAAAGTCTCATTTCCTATTTTCTCTGACACACAACATCAGATATGACTGCTGATCTTTTCTGTTCCTGATATCTGAAGTGACCTCACTATGAATCCTCCCATTACTTTAATGTTTGGTACATTAAGTATTATAATTCCCTGTAGTCATTGGCAGAAACGATTATAGGTGACATAGGGCAGCAGTGTTTGGCATGGTCAACTGTCACACTCCATTTCTCTCATTTTAACCTAATTACCTAAATGTACTGAAATTTTATTTTTCGTAATATAATTATTACGACTATAATTTCAGTTTCATTATTTCAGTAAATAGGTTATGTTACTTATACATAAGTAAGTACAAACTTAGGTTTGGTAATAATAGTAATATTATTAATTAATAATAATAATTAACAACATGTGATTACTATAGTGTTAGGGTTGGAATGAGGGTTAGGGTTAATTGCATGTAAATAAGCACTTAACGTAACTAACATTTAACGTGTAACAATGACACTGTAAAATAAAGTGTTACCTAAAAATAAATAAATAAATAAAATTGCGCAAACTTGTGCTTCCTGGCATTGAAGGCAAGAGACACTCCACTGAGTCATATCAGCTCATGGTTGGAGCCTGGGCAGGGCCCCGCTAAGACTGAAATCCTATAATCGCCCCTGACGTAAGCATCCATTGACCAATGAGAATTTTAGAGAGGACAACCAATTAGCTGTATTCCTTCTTGATATCAGTCTAACACAGCTCTTCCCACAGCTCTACCCTCAAAAAAGACCTTACGCATTCATATCCGAACATTAAACACTCTTTAGTGTGTAGGCATCCTAAAATTGCCCAAATGCTGGTTGAGAAATTTCTCGTCCGACATGCTCATGTGTGAGTGGGAGAAAATCCAGCAATGCTCCAACATCTAGTGGGAAAACTTTCCCAAGAGAATGGAAGCCGTTAGGAAGAACCAAATCTTTATTAAAGCCAACTGTTTTTTTAATTAAAAGCAAAGGTGTGGTATTCTGGCATCCACCTACTTCAGGCCATATAGTGTATTAAATGCACTTCTAGGTATAGCAGATCTTTGTCGTGTTCAATAGAAGTAAGGGGGGGTATTTCACAGTTTTTTGCTTGTTCTGTGTGCTTTGGCAAGTGTAGGAGGCACTTGGACAGTTACAGGGAACACTTGCGCTTGTGTAGAAAGCCTAATTTAGTTGTTGTGTCATTCTGAGAGAGATTATTTCAGTTTGCCAATTATTTTGGTTTGTCAATCATAAAGGTGTGCTGACCTACATTTAAGGGACATGATTATTTTTGCGTCACTGCCACTTTCTATAAAGCCCACGACTGATACTTAGGGGTTTTCAGTTTGTCTGGGAATTTTCCAAAAGGTCATTTTTTTCCATTAGACATCACACTATTGGCTGGTTTGTCGGTTGCATCATCTAGGGTTGTGAAACAAGTGACTTTTTTTGCCGCAGGATGCATTAAGGTTCACCCAGATGTTTAATTAGCCTCTTTCTAGATGAACTAGGAATCTCCCAGTCTAGACAACGAAAGCACACACTTTTCAGTCTCAGAAACAGCCCCTTGTATCTCTGATGGAAAAGCTTCCCCTGTAGATTTTGCTGCCTTAGTATCAGTTCCAGTCCATGGTGCTGCTTATTTCCCATCAGCCACCCCAACCAGCCCTGCTTCAGCTTGATTGAAAGTCCAGAGCTTCCAATAGGAGAAAGGTACGGCTCGTTTCTCTCTCCCTCAGTCATATGTTGCTATGGCAACTGAGATGCGGCACAGAGGTAGAGTTGCTATGGGTAACCGAGGCTGGCATTTGATTAAGACAATCATTGGCTACTCACTTGACCGTGTGTGCATGCGACGGTGTCTTTGTGAGCCTCAAAATAGAGTGTTGATTTCATTGTCTTCAATCCTAGTGAGTGTTCTAGGATACCTTAATCATGTATAATGAGGTCGGTTTCAGCTTGACTCTACATGTAGGGTGTGTGTGTGTGTCAGTACGTGCAGGTAATTGGAAGCTCTTTGTGTAGGACATTACAGTTCTCCATTGCAGCTGAGCTGATTAATGAGGTGTCAGCTGGAGGAGGAATGCTTTCTACAGAACCTGCTTTAACTTCGGCCAGCAGGTCAAAACATGCACTTCAAATGAAAGGGATTGTTTTTGTCACGCATAAGCAAAAGTTAGGCAGGGAAGCTGGAGTCAATTTTTACTTTAACTTGAAAGGAGAAATCAGCTTGATCGATTGCTACTGTTTATTCAGCCATAAAAATTGGGTTTCTTCAAAAATTTAACGTTACGTTTTTTTAAAATGATTTAATAATGTTTATTAATTATCAGTGTGCTTATCTGTGTAGTTTATCTGAGGTCTGTAGTAGGATTTGGCAACCAAGTAATGTTCTTAGGGAAGGAATAAAATGCAACGGGAATGCTTGAAGACTCTCACAGCTGGAACATACTGACTGCAATAAATCCTCCCTCTCATTTCCCATAATGTAGTAGTGTCTGTGTCTGCTAATGTTTTTCTTGACTTTAAAAGGAATCTACCATTACAAAGAATCTGAGTAGGGAACACATTGAGGGGTTTGTCAAAAGAAAAAACTATAGTCATTTCTATAATTGCATTCTATGGAAGCTTGTTTCCACCACTGAATAAAAAAAACCTCACAATTCCGACTTATTTTCCCAGAATTGCGTGATAAAAGTCAAATTATTTTTTCTTCAGAATTGAACTTTATAACTCACACTTGTGAGTTTTTAGCTCACAATTGCAATTGTGACTTTATATCACAACATTTTTACTTTATATCTTGCAAGTCTGTAGACTGGGTAAACCCAACCTGATCTGCCAGCGATTTTGATTTCGCCTTGCAAGTCTGTAAACCTGTACCTTTTGCAGGAACCAATCACAGACTGGCTTATCCACCTGGCGCGCTATTGGCGGGTTTAACACGATGGCAGATAGAGAAACGTTGGATCGTTGCCCGTTGTTCACGCCTCTTGTGGTCTGATTGGTTGAAGGACTATCTGTATTGCATACAGAGTTATTTGAATAATGCCAGTTGATCACGCCTCTTGTGCAGTAGAAAATCCAGAGCAGACTCCCCAGACCAATGTTCAATTTTAAATTGAGCTTGGTCTGGTGATAGCCAGATAAGCAAGTCTGACTTAATTACTCAAAATTATAACACGCAATTGCGACTTTATATCATGATTTTTTTACTTTAAATCTTGCAACTGCAAGTTTTATGATGCAGTTCTGAGGAAAAAAAGTTTGAATTTGAGAGTTTATAATCACGCAAACTCGCTATTGTGAGAATAAAGGTCCCAATTATCTTTTACATTTTTTTCTTAGTCTGTGGCGGAAACAAGCTTCCATAGCAATCATATTAAAGGTTAGCTGTGACCATAATCATGATCATGTTCTTGCTTTTTGGTGTATTAAAAACAAGAACTGTGAAGTCTGAGACATTTACATGGTCTACATATTCCTTAGCCACAATTACAGAAAATACCAGGATATTACTATAATTGGTTTTAGACACTACCATGATGCTATTTTTTATGTACCATTGAAGTACCATGGAAATACCATTGTAAATGAATATGATAATCATATAGTACCATTGTATTCCACACTATTACAGTCTGATACTATCTCTGTAGCATGTACTTCTGTGTAAGAGATGATCTAGGTATAATGATATCTCATGTTACCTAAATCATAGATTCTCTAGTAATCAGTTAACCTGTTTTCATTGTTCTCCTGCCAGTTTTGCAGTCATCGCCTCTGGATGTGCCAGCTGCCCCAGGCTGGTGTGTCGACGAGAAGGGTGTGGTGCTGAGTTCTGCTACCACTGCAAGCAAGCTTGGCATCCTAACCAGACCTGTGACTCTGCCCGCCAACAGAGGGCGCTGTCCTTGAGAACGCACAGTAACCATTCACCCAGCTACACGGCCGAGCAAGGACACAGTGAGTATTCAACCATCAGTCCACCATTTTCTGTCTATCAAAAGTAAAGTGAAGGAGAGACTCAAGCCATATCTAGAGACTGTTATATCAGAGATTTGAAGCTCTTTTTGCCTGGGCTAGGAGATAACCTACTAGGTATGCCCTAGAAACCGCCCAGATCCACCTAGAAGCCCCCTAGAAACAACTCTGATCACCTTAGCAACTATCTAGCAACCACCCAGATCCCCCTGAACCACCTAGACCTAGACGCCTATTAGAAACCACTCTGATCACCTTAGCAACTATATAGTAACCAACCAGATCCCCCTAAACCACTCATATCCCCCTAAACCACCTAGACCCCCCTAAACCACTCATATCCCCCTAAACCACCTAGACCCCCCTAAACCACCCAGATCCCCCTAGCAACCCCTTAGCAACCATCTAGCAACAAAAAACACTCGGAACATGTTAGTAACTACCTAGCAATGCCCTGGTAACCACTTAGAATAGCTCCAACTTAGTGGTGTCTTAGAAACCACCCAAAAACACCCTAGCAACCACCTAGCAGTGCCCTAGAAACCATCAGTGTTTCCTTAGCAACCACATAGCAACAAAAAACATGCATAGCCAAGCCTTGGTAACCACCCAGAATTGCCAAGCAGCCACCAAGTAGTAAGTGCATAGCATTACTGACCACCTAGAATACCCTAGCTACAACCTAGTGATGTCCTAGAAACCCCCCAGAATACCCTAGCAACCACTTGGATCATCTTAGCAACCACCTAGCAACAAAACACATCTCAATCTTTAAAATGTACCGTCTCAATCTGGTTCAGTAGTCAAGGCACTGATCAGGACATTAGTCAATAGGCTGACTCCCATATTTGTGCCCTGACTAATGAACTAGGGAGCTGATTGAGACGCACTCCCTGAGAACACCGTAGTACAGCAATGCCCTGGTAATCAACCAGAGCACCCTAACAACCATCTTGAACACCAGTCCTTAACATTAACCCTGCAGCTACTTAGAAACCACCCAGATCACCGTAGAAACCACATAGTGACAAAAAAAATTATACTCACCTAAGCAACTGCATAACAATCCACTAGCAACCACACTAGCAACATGGCAGCATGTTTTGCACCTTCAATTACCTCTCACTTTTTTGATTCAGAAAATGTATCAAGTTAGTATATGTTGTGTGTTAGTGTATTAGTCCTTCACTTCAGTGTCTATCACAAAAAGACTACCACAAATTAGTGGCTAAAAATAAACTGTAAAACTCTAGTGTGCTACCGGTCTGGTCTATTGTGTTTCAGTGTTTGCCACTCATATCATTTGATTTGCTACGTGTTTCCCCTTGAGCGCTTTCATTTTGCTCACTTCAGTGTATTCTGCAGATTATTGTGTTTCATCTTTCCCTAAAGGACTGTGCTCTCTCTCCTTCTTCTCTCTACCTTCTCTCTAGCCTCCCGAATTAAGGCAGGCGTCTGTTAACGTCCCTTGCGCTTTTATTCCCGCCTGACATTCATAAAACGCTTCCTCAGCACTCACTGTTTACAGCAGATTCTGTCTGCCCGTACAAACTCTAAATCCCAACCCTTTAATCCCCACTCAGCTGATGACATCAAGCCTTGCCCCCGATGCGGCGCCTACATCATCAAGATGAACGACGGCAGCTGTAATCACATGACCTGCGCTGTGTGCGGCTGTGAGTTCTGCTGGCTCTGTATGAAGGAGATTTCAGACCTTCACTACCTCAGGTACCTTTTGCTTGCCATCAGTGAGAATCAATCAAACTATTTGCTTGAGTCTAAAATGTATTATATGTGGTGTCTTTTTAGCCCATCAGGTTGTACATTCTGGGGAAAGAAGCCATGGAGTCGCAAAAAGAAGATTCTGTGGCAGCTGGGCACTTTGATTGGTGCACCGGTGGGCATCACTCTTATCGCTGGCATCGCAGTTCCTGCGATGGTTATCGGCATCCCCGTTTACATTGGACGCAAGGTGCGAAATGCCAACATCACATCTTACCCCACAGCACTACAGTTTAGATGTTAACGAGAAACCTTTATCGGGTGTTATCAGGAACAGAATTTCCTTAAAAAGCCTGGGAATTTCCCTCTCGACTGCCACGTCGCTCAACCAGCTTAACCATGTTTGATATCAGCATATTTATGGTACAATGACTTCCTGCTGAAAAATATAGAGGATATGTTGCTCTGTTTTATAGATTTGTTCCAGATTTTGAAGCTGTAGGATCAAGTCTTTTATTTTAGCAGATGAAAGCACATCTGTGACAGTTTAATAATAACACAGCTGCTCTTTGTCACAGATCCACTCGCACTATGAGGGCAAGAAAACGTCACATCACAGGAGGAATCTCGCCATCACTGGCGGTGTGGCTCTGTCTATAATCACAGCTCCAGTCATCGCTGCTGTCAGTGTGGGTGGGTATTCCTGAAAACAGTTACGTTCATATTTACACAAGCGTTTTAAAGTTTGTGATCAGTACGATAAAAAAAAAGAAATGAAATGAATACTTTCATTCAGCAAGGATGCATTGAATTGATCCAAAGTAAAGACTTTTACATGTTTGTATCCAAAGACATTTACAAATGAGCAAAAGCAATGCTGTTGAAAAAGCAATCCATCCTTAAGTTGGTAATATAATAAAATGCTAACAGACTTTTTGGGGGCAGATTTTTTCTCTTCCTCATGTTATTCTAGACACGTTTGACTTTCTTCAGTTTAGGGAATATATTAGCCACTTTTTCAAGTCAGACCGATCCATTTCTCTCAAGTTCAACCCATTGACCAACAGAAAATCAATATTGAATATAAATATCCATCTGTTCATCACACAAAGCTATCATATGGCTTCAGAGGATGGAAAATAACATGTTTTACATTGTATAGACTGCTTATATGATATTTTATCATACTCTTTTGGCGCTTCCTTCTGCTTCCTACCTTTGTAAAGATTGAAAGCTTCAGTTCCTGGTCATTGTAATGAATTCTATAGACAATCTCTTCTGCATTTAGACTCAGAGGCAACCGCAACTTTCAGTGCAGCACAAAATATGGAAAATATGAGAAAATTCAGGAAGTTTCACGCCAAAGAACAAAGCAATTTGTGATATATTTAAAACTTGTGGAACTTGTTACTAAATCATTGTTTTAATCACATACTGTAAAAATGTGAGGATAACTTGTCTCTTCTCCCTCCCACTGTAAAAAAATGAAGCTAAAATATTTTTTTCCCCCAGCGTTATACTCTAGTTATCAAAAAGCTAAACCAAAACCAGACTTATTGGAAACAACGTACACTTGAACATACATTGACATGTGCTGAACGGAAAACCATCCTCCAAAGAAATGTGTTGGCTAATTCAATTTTTTTTTAGTTTGGCTCACGTCCCATTTGATTATATGAAGAGTGAGGGGTTTATGACCTTTACTGCAACCAGCCATCAAAATGTTTTAGCTTCACTTTTCAGGACGTGTGTGACACATTTGGTTTTAATATACTAAAGTGCTATATTTACTATAGTTATATATAATAGACTATATTATAATATAATTAGTTGTGAATGACAGCCTATGTGTGACAAAAAGGGTTTGCTATGGGAAAACGGCAGCGGAAATACATTTTCCGTCAGGTTGAATTGCTTGTGCATATGATTTTCTCATCAACTTGATCCCTTTAACTCAAATCCCAGAAGTTGACTATAACTCTATATCTCTGTCTCTACCCTACAGGCATTGGTGTCCCCATCATGTTGGCGTATGTGTATGGTGTCGTGCCTATCTCTCTGTGCCGTGGAGGGGGCTGTGGCGTGAGCCGGGGGAAAGGTCGCGGTGTTAGGATAGACTTTGATGAGGATGATGGGCCTATTACAGGTAAGAAAAAGATGATTGATCAAATGGTATCATCTGGCAAATACCTATTATTCAGGGTACTGAACCATCAACCGGACCCTTTCTCTCTGTAGTTGCTGATGCATGGCGAGCGCTGAAGTCTCCCAGCCTGGGTGAGAGTAGTTTGGAGGGGGGAGCCAGCGGTCTCAGTACCACCTCTCCGAGCGAGGGCCTATCCGTCGCCCCAGGGGGTCTGGGAGACACGCCACACTTCAACACACTAGCAGGAGGAGCGCTTGGTGCGAGGACAGGAAAATACAGCAGGTATGTGGGTTTTCTGGGCATGCTGGGTTATTCTGTGTACTGTATGGTAAATATACAAGAGTTACACTGTAAATATGGGTAGTGTTCTTGTTTTCATGTAAACATGTTTATGTTTTAGGTTGGAGGTGCAGGGGGCAGAGCTAGGAAAGGAAAGTGCCGGCAGGGAGACGGGCAGTTTGGGAGCGGCCAGTGACTGTGCCAGCACAAGGGGCATGGCAGGATCAATCACTTCCTCTTACACCTTACCTGACAGGTGTGAAATCGCTCTGAATAAACACACCTGCATAACAAATAAATGTACACCTCTGTTCAAAAGTTTGGGATCAGTAAGATTTTGTTATTGAAAAATGTCTCACCAAAGCTGCATTATTGCATTATATATATTCATTTTTAGTAATTTATTCCAGTGATGGCAAAGCTGCATTTTCAGAATCCTTACTCCAATCTTCTGTCACATGATCCTTCTGATTTGCTGCTCAAGAAATATTATTATCAATGTTGAAAACAGTTCAGCTTAATATTTCAGCTCAGTTCAGCTTAATATTTATGTGGAAACTCTAATAGATTTTTTTTCAGGATTCTTTGATTAATTGAAAGTTCAAAAGAACAGCATTTATCTGAAATAGATATGTAATGTAACAATTTAAATGTCTTTACTGTCACTTTTGATCAATTTAATGCATCACTGCTGAATACATATTCATTTTAACTTTAGTATTCATTTATTTTTATTTGCTGACAAAACGAAACTTTTAAACAGTAGTGTGTATCAGTACCACAATTGTTATCAGCTAATATTAGATATTAAAAATAATTTTGAAAAATAGCAAAAATAAAAAATGGTAACTCTTTACAATAAGGTTTTATTTGTTAACTTTAGATTATGTATTAACTAACATTAACTACCCATGATGAGCAATACATTTGTTACATTATTTATTAATTTTTTGTAAATGTTAGTTAATATAACTCCAGCGGTTCATTGTTTGTTCATGTTATTTCTCAGTGCATTAACTAATGTTAACAAATAGCATTTATTAATCTTAGTTCATTAGTCTTAGTTAACATTATTAAAATCAAAAGTTGATTTTAATAATGTTAACTAAGACTAACGAGCTAAGATTTAGTAGTTCATGTTAACTAATGTAGTAAACTAATGTCAACTTATAAAACCTTATTGTAAAGTGTTACCGAAATACCTTTATTTTTACATTTAGATTACTTTTGCTGTCAATTAAAGCAGATATTTAAAACACAAATAAATTAATAACGCTTTTAAATGTAATATTTAGCAAATCTAAAAATGCATATCTACTTTTCATACTGTGTGCATTATTAATACATTGGTAGAATCTGAAATGATTTTAAATTATATTATATCTTATCAGTATCGAGAAGTATTTTAATATTAGTGAGTCCACAATATGAATATGAAATAGTAGCAGCTTTGATAAACACTCCTGGAAATGAGAATATGACCTGATCTCACCTGTTCTATGATCTGCTTTGTTTTAGAGAGGGCACTAATCTTGAGATCCAGGTGGACATCGAAACTAAACCGAGCCATCTGTGTCTGACCACTGAAGAGGATCTGGCTCCGTCCACTGCTGCCATGGTGCCCGGCTCGGGGGAGGAGCCTCAGGACTGCAGTTCCCGCAGGAGCGGGGTCGTCGTGGACTCCCCTCTGGGCCTGTCGCCAGGAATGTCACTCAGGGAGGGTCTCCGAGACGTCACCCTCGCTCAGCCGGAAAGCATCCGCAGCGACCTGGAGATGTCCGACACGCAGTCGGACGACATTGCTGAGCTCACGTCCGACGACTGTGACTCGCCCCGCCCCAAGAGCTGCCACGCCGCACCCCCGCCGCAGGCCACCTGCAGAGCCTTGAACCCCACCGACAGCCTGCACTGTCCCGACAATGTCATTCTTTACGTGTGAGAGAGACTCTCGCCATTGCACAACCGTTTCTGAGCTTTTGACTTGTTAATGCTTAACATGTTATTTTGCTGCTTTTTATAATTATTAAAACACCTTGCATCCAGACGACTCATGGAACTGACAGCTCATCGCTCTGCTCTCCTGTCCCGTCTCTTAATTATGGGCACAGGTCCTCTACCTCTTCAGAAATCCATACTGTTATTCATTAGTTGGTGTTTACTTCTCAATGGAGTAATGCCTTGAGCAACAACAACAACAAAAAGCGTTCAATCGGTACCATCGTGGCCAGAAGAATTTCCTTAGATAACAAACGAACGGACAAATAATGCTGCAAAGCGAAACGTCGCCAAGCACATGTATACGCGAGAGCTTTCGAGTGGTTTGTATGAGGATGACACATCACAGTATTGTTTGTTTTTTCTTCGTTCGACCTGGAAATTGTATGATTTTGCATGCGCTGCGCTAGTATTGTTTTGGTCACGCTAGCCCGGTTTGCACAGAAGAACACACACTTCAGAGAGAGAGGTCAGACTGATCCGAACTTCACTAGCTGACAGTTTGACTTGAATCACTGACTGCCTGCCTTACAGACCGAGCACATGCACTCAGATCCCTTACACAGTCTGTGACTCACTGACAACACTGTTTGTGCCCTCTTGAGCTGAGAGACGAGAGACGTATGTATGCGTGGATCATGTTTACCAGTGTTGATTTTATTGCTGGGTATTAAATCATATAGTATATCAAGGATGGAACTGCCATTCACATGCATGTCTGTTGTCATTGTTATTTTATTATGATTTTTTTAGCCTATTTTATCTCTTTCTTAAGCACATGGCTTTTTAATTGCAATTGCAGTTTTATTTTCAGTTTGTTTTACCCGCTAGCTAGACCGATGGATGGAGAGAGATGGGTTGGTTGGATGGATCAGCACTCCTGCACTTTATCCCACTATTTATCATTGTTCCACATCATAGGCTTATATTTATGCACTCCCTTTTTTCTTTGGATTTCAGCTTCTCTGGGAAATGTTTGAATGCCATAGTCATGATTTTGTTATTTATTGGATGTAATGAAATATTGTAATTTTGTTTTGCGTTCTTAACATGCAATGCTTTCTGAATCTCATAATTATATTTGGCTGCAGAGAGAACCCTCGGTTTTTTATATGTAATGATGGATTAGCTTTGTCTTGTAATCACAAAAAAAAGGATTTGTGGTTGTCACATCTTTTGCTCTCTTTATTTTCTTTTTTTTTTTGGTTGTGTGAAGATGCGTTTATATTTTTAGGTTTATGAGTGGATCGTGAAAACTACTTGATAATTTGACTATAAACTGGTTATGGTGAGATGATTGTTAACAACTAAATTCAGTTACTTAAGCAATATGCTGAAGAGAAGGCGTGTTAAATCTGGCATTGTTTTGTACATCCCCACAAAGACAACTGCACTGGCTGTGAGTGTTTGAAACATGAAAAATAAACATTTCCTCCTTTGTGGCAACTTTTGACTCTTTTCCACCTTATGGCAAGTTTTGACTATTTTGGGGCTGTAGACCTGATGATCAACTTTTGCTCTCAAAACATATGATGTTGGTTTTAAAATGTTATGCTATAAAATACACAAATTAGATGGAAAACTTAAACTAAAGGTGTACTTCAGCGCTGGGAAGATTAATCTGTATTTAAACTGCGTCATGCTTTCTAGATTTACTTGGTGCTTTCTAGATTGAGAAAAGACAGAAAAATGTATTTTTGTCTCATGGGGATGAAAGACAACATTTCCCAGAATGCTTCGCTGCCCTACGAGGCCACTCCCAAAGCCACTAGATTACTAAATCACTTTCACTTTCCCTACTATGGAGGACCAACCCTGCACAAATTAAAAATAAATGAATGAATGAATAAGTAAGTAAATAAATAAATAAATAAATATACACATATGTAAATTAATAAAAACATAAATAGATAAATAAATGTGATAATAGGAAAATAAATAACATAATAAACGACTAGATAAAATAAATATAATTCATTTTTAATTAAATACAATTTTGTATTATCTTTCCCTTAATTTATTATTTTCTGCTTTTATAAAAATATATCTTTTTAACTTTTATTTATTTGTTAATTAAATTTAACATTTATTTTTATATTTATTTTTACATTTATTTTTATATTTATGCGTTCGTTTATTTTTCTCTCATGTATTTATTTTTACATTTATTGATCGATTGATTCATTTATTTTTCCGTGTGCAACATGTAAATGAGGAGGGCGGTCCTTGTGTAGCTTCAGCACATCATTGGTTGAGAGCTCACCACAGTCTATGAAGCTCACGCACGCAGAATCAGATCAGCTGAGGAGAGTTGTCAGTAAATGACGGCCGCATAGTTCTTTCACTAAACAAACGTATCAATGTTTCCAGCAGTTTGACCCATTGAGAGATACGTTTCATGGATCATTCGATTCGAATCCAGGGTTTCCACTGATACAAAGCCATATGCTAATCGCTGAAGTAACCCTTAAAAGAAAATATGCCATGTTGCCATATTAAACAATATAATACAAAAATAACCTACTTTATAAAATTACTTCCGTGAAATAACTGGGAATAGGCCTAAATAAAAATAATAATAATTATATATGTCCTTCTCAAAAAAATAACATATTGTGATAAAGTTCATTAATATATTTTTTTCCCTTTTCATATCTATTTCCAGTTAGTCATTTTAGTGCTTCAGCTTCAGTTTATTTTCAGTCTTTTTTTTTATATGGCAACATTTGTCTCATTTACGTTATAGATGTTTAGCATCTAATATGTATATTTCATTTACTATGGTTAACAAATCTTTTTTTAATATAAGTATTTTGAATTGAAGCCTGGCCCACTGTTATTTTAGTACAATAATGCTAAATAATACAATAAAATGTAAAATATTCATTATATATAAATAAACTGAAGTTGAAGGACTAAAATCACTAACTGGAAATAAATAAGAAAAGAAAAAGGGAAATTATATATATATTTGATATTTTGCATTTATTTTATATTTACTAATACTAAAATAACACTGGGATAGACTTCTCTAATCGAAATACTTCAAAATGAAAATACCAAAAAATGTGCCAACACTTCCCCCTACTGTGCGTGTGCAATTTTAAGTTTGCAGCACTGACGTAAACAAGCAGCGCCTGGTTTACGGCAACGGACGGTCGTGAATGAACTGTGGGCCTGAGGAAGGTTAAAGTGACTCTCAACCGAACGGTCAGTGCTTGCATTTACACCTTGAGAGCTTTTGTATCCTATATGTGACGTTTATAAATATACCAGCACTGATGTAAACCTTCTGCTGCACATACATCACTTTAGAATAAACACATTGCGCTGTATCCTTATTGGGCCTGTCGTTAGGCTAGCAAGTTAGCCAACATCAGGAGGACGATTACTAATACAGCTTGTTTATTATACACTGATAAAGTAACGTAAATAAGTGCAAATGCTAATGGAATATTAACTAATCGCATGAGAGGACAGATTGCTTGTTTTTTAACGCCAACTTCTGAATGTTCTATTATTAGTTCTAAAAATGAACTAGGTCGTTCAATAATTTAATCGCTAAAATGTTTATAAGTTATTAGTTGAAAGCATAATAGGTATTCGAAGGCATACAGCTGTAATATATAGAATAATATTATAGGCATGCCCGCTGTCAACATGTCAGTAATAAGCTTCGGAGCTATTCACAAATAACTACTTTTTGTTTTATTTAACGTCGATGTCAAAATTTACCTTTTTAATGGAATATTGCATTATTTATTATAAACGATTTATCCGTGCAAATCATAATAATAATAATTTGTCTTAATTAAAAAACTTGCATCAAAATAACTTCTTGAAATGATATTTCTTCTCTGATGACGTGTTTACTGGCGCAAGGGCGGAGTAACCTGTCAATCACATGAGAGCAGCAATAGCAAACCACAACGATCCAATCAATCCCGATGGACAAAAGTCCCACCCTACATTTTTTTCTTGTTCAGAAGCTGTTTCAGTCACAATAAGGAAGAAAAGTCTATTGTAACTTGTTTCATGCCAACTTTAGTGCCTTAAAGTGTGTAGAATCTATGAAGATCTTTTGACAGAAATGCAATATAATATACATAACTGTTTTCAGTGGAGTATAAAGACCTTACATAATGAACCGTTGTGTTTTCATTAGCTTAGAATGAGCCATTTAGCCTAGAAATCTAGGCGCACCCTAGCGGCTGCAAATTTAATTTGCCCGCAAGTGTCGTCTAGGAACTCTCAATACCATTATGAGCTGTATTCCTCAAAATCTGGACGGCCCAATCACATCGTGTATAGAGTCGGCGGGCGGGGCCATAATGACGACGGCCGAGTTGCGTTTGGGTGCTTCTAGTAAACACAGAAACTGGCGAACGGCGGCGGTCTTTCGAATCAGCTTTGGCCGCGACTCTGGAAGACTTGGAGTTAAGCTTTTCTCTGAGAAAAGAACAAAGAACGGCACTGAAGTCATTCTTAAAAAGGGAAGATGTGTTCGTAGTTTAGCCGACCGGATACGGTGAATGTTTAATCAGTCAGCGAGCTCTGCTTCACCTTCGTTGCTCTGGTTGGTGTAGCGCTATCCTATCGCGTGCAGAGGGAGTTTGAAAGACAACCGTTTATCCCGCCCCTCGGATTGAGCCCTGTCTATGGTGAGTTTCCAGATCAAACATCTTGATGTGAGTCTGGCTTGTCAGGCTATGAGCCATTTCGATCTCCATACACAGAGGGTCCCCTTACAGTGAAGTCACCAGTTTGTGTCGACATGCTTCTAGAGCACAAGTCACTCTCTGCTGTCTCAGATGACATCTTTGTTCTGTGTGGGCCACCGTACATTTGAAAACCACTAGATGCTGCAAAAATGTACACAGAGCACCTTTCAGAGTGCCAGAAAATATAAACCTTGAGGTGTCATTTATTAGAACAAAAAAGAATAACTGCTTTGTTCATTCTTTTTAACCGTGATTGCATTATTTCACATATAATATTTCTATTCATTTCCCAGAATCATGCCGTTCATTGACCTCCAATCAAAGCTTGGGATTAACCTGGACCAGTGGCTCTTGGCTCAGAGTGGGGAACAGCCACAGAAGCGGGCCGCTCGCTGTCATGCCTTTGAGAAGGAGTGGATAGAGTGCGCCCACGACATCGGCCAGAACCGGGCCAAAAAGGAGTGCAAACTGGAGTGGGAAGATTTCTATGAGTGCTTGCACCGTGAAAAAACTGTAAGTAAATTCAGAGATATTCAAGCAACGTATTTGAGGTTATTCACATTACTAACATAATTATTGTTCCTTACAGCAAAAACGCTTGTATGAGATCCGTAAGCAGAAGGAGAAGATGATTAAAGAGGGAGCTTACACTCCCCCTCCGCACCACACAGGCAGTGAAGATATCCGGCCGTGAATTCAGCAACCCCAGACTGAACATAAAATCACTTTCATCCTGTTGTACAGTTACTTCCTTCCTTATGTATTATAATATTACTGCTGTATCAACATTGTTTAATATTCAAGAAATAAATATAATGATTTCATGTCAATGGTATTGTTTATATATGTTTTTTTTAATGGAAATATGCTATACAACTTTTAAAGGGATAGTTAAGCCAAAACTAAAAACATCCTTTACTCACCCATATGTCGTCCAAACCTGAATGACATTCTTTCTTCTGTGGAACATAAAAGAATACATTTTGAGATGCATTGTTAATCCATGCAATGGAAGTAAAATGGTCACCAAAAGCGGCATTCTTCAACAAATCCTTGGGAATGTTTATTCTCCATAATTTTATTTAGTAATTCCATATGATAAAAATTGTTTTAGATATAGTGCGCACCAGTGCACAAAGCAAGGTCCATAAAGACATGGATGAGCAAGTTTGGTGTGGAAGAACTTGACAGGCCTGACCTCAACCCGACAGAACACCTTTGGGGTGAATTAGACCGGAGACTGCGAGCCTGGCCTTCTCGTCCAACATCACCGCCTGACCTCACAAATGTGCTTCTAGAAGAATGGTCAAAAATTCCCATAAACACAAACCTTGTGGAACACCTTTCCAGAAGAGTTGAAGCTGTTATAACTGCAAAGGGTGGGCCGACTCCATATTAAACCCTACAGATTAAGAATGGGATGTCATTAAAGTTCATATGCATGTAAAGGCAAGGCGTCCAAAATCTTTTGGCAATATGGTGTATATATGAAGACTTCAGATGCTAAAACCTCTAAGTCTGTCTGACAATTTTCTTTTAAATTTGCATTTTATCAGGCTCCTATGTTTAGTAATTTCACTATAATGGCAATGAAAGGTTTATTAATCAGTTATTGAAATGCCTTGTCAAAAATTTCACTGATACAAGTAGGCTACAATTTAAAGCAAAAATGCTCATTAAAAGAAAAATATCAGACAGGCTGCGCCTATGAATTAATATTAAGGATGCACTGATACATACACATAATTATTTTAATATATCAGTAATGCATTATTCATTTAAATACTTTTAAGTCATCCTTGAAGCCATCCTTCAGGTAGTGCTAGACCATCTGATTATCTATATTACTGTGCTACAGTATATTAAATCTGTCTTTGAACCTGAAATGAATTCAACTGTCTTTAAGTGGTTTGGTTAAGCTTCCCATGGGACAGCATCCAGCTGAAAGCTTAATATGAATACATCAGTCCATTTGACTTCCCAATTACATTACTAAGCCAGTCGCCATGACAAGATTAGTTATTTTGTATTTTGGTCAGTGGGTGGCAGTAAAACCACTATTTTTGAGCTTCAATTTCCTTAAATTGTTAATGTAAACTAACAAATGAAGCATCAATGTATGACTTTTATACTACTGTGACATTTCTGCAAAGCCTAAGCAATTGGATGGGAATAATTGGGTGAGGATGGTTCTTAAACTGCTTAAATAATTGGATAAGTAATGGTTCATAAATTGCTAGATATGTCTGTCTCTGTCTGAGCGAAGTTCAAATACAATTCGGGTCCATGAGTGGGATAAACACGTGCCGACCATCACATGGATTCAATTAAGCCTGTTAAAATCTGGCTTTATAAGATGTCACTGTAAGATCCCCATTTTAGATGTTGTTCGTCTTCACGTGATGACAATCTCTTTCTAGAGTAAAGTATGTCCCCAGGATGCCCACTGTTGTGTTTAGCAGTGCTCTGTGGTGGTGTTGTTTGATCAGTCCACCAGCAGCAGTTAATCCTTCACTGTCACACTGAATTCCACTGCAGCTCTATGAGGACAGACAGATTCATTATGGATTATACTTTTATTATTTTGGTAACTGCAATAAGGTTAAGAATTAGTTTACCTGAACTAAGAATTAACAATATTTCTACATCATTTATTAATTTCAAAATGTACTAATAGGCTACATTATTCAAATCAAAATCTGTATTTGTTAACATTATCTGTGAAGTAACATGAAGGACTGCATTTTTTAAATAACCATTAACAAAGATTTATGAATACGGTAACAACAGTATATTGCTCATTGTTATTCATGTTAACAAATGAGACCTTATTGTAAAGTCAAAGTGTTATGGACAACTGCAAATAAAAGTTTTGTCATTCTTTTGTGTGTTTTAAGGGGGAAGTCTTGGAAATGTTATGGTTGCATTTAACTAATTACATGTTCTAAGCTGGTTTGCTGGTTTTAGCTGGTTTAAGATGATCTTGCAACCAGGATCTTCTTCATCTAATATGGTTGGTCTCCTAGGTTGAAACAAAAAAAAAACCTTTACCAAAAACCAGCAAACCGTATTAGACTGGTTTAGATGCTTCCCACTGTGATACATAATGTTTGTCATATCACAAACACACATTTACAGTTTGTCTTTGCATTCTAGTGTTGCATTAACATGAATTTAGATGCAATGTGTGAAGCAACCTTTTCCCAATACTGTTATAGGCTACTGGATCTTACATTGAACTGATTAAAATAATGCATTTTGATTGAATGTATTATATGCATTATTCATAAAGTATAAAATCATCATCTTCAATAAAGAGGGTTTGAACTGATGGGGAATTTGATTGAATTTATTCTGTATTATGATTATTTTCATATGATTATTGGAAATATTTATGATTATTATGTTCATATAATGCTTAGACAAGTATTTTTTAAAATCATCAGCAAAATTAAAGAGGGCTGGGCTTAAGAGTGGATGAGAAAGGAGAGAGTGAGGAAGAGGAGGAGGGGGGCTGGAGAAAGAGAGAGCGGGAGAGAAGGAGGGATATGAAAGGAGGGGAATAGACAGCCATTACCGAATCACAGTCTCCATACTGCTCCTCTGTCTACCGGGTCGGTGCAAAACGGACCGAGAGTCAGTGTTTCTCTGGCCGGCTGAGAGGCGTGTTTGTCAGGATTGAGAGCCAGCGCATCCCCGCCTCTGTCACCCTGCGTGCGGTAACGGGCACTGCCGTTATACGGTAAGAAGGTCCAAATGTCCGTCGTTATTCTGTCCGACAGCCTCGGGGTGTATGTATGTGTCTAATAATGATCGTTTTTTACACATGTGTGTCATCATCTTAGTATTTATTTAGTGCTTTAACGTCTCATTAAGCGCTGAAACATCATGTAAAAACTCAAGATTTTCTACAAGCATCCTCATTTCCATTTAGTAATCGATCATCGGAAGTGCTTTTCTGTTTATAGAGAGTGAGCCGAGGTGTTAATTTCACTCGTTAATTAATTACATATAAAAGGTGATGATTTATTAATTTCACGCCCGCATGAATGGATCTTTATAAGACAGCCTGTTATTCTGTGTGTTTGGACAAAGGCTGTTCACACCTCTGTGGTCACTCTCCTCGGCTTTCGCCACATTACGATCTAGCGATGTCTGATGTGTGTGTGTGTGAACGAATCGTTCTTAAGAGTCGGTTCTTTTCAGTGATTCCATTGAGCCGATCCACACAACCGGACTAAGCAATTTGTTCACGAACTGACTCTTCCCGAGCATTTTGATTGCACACTGAGCATGTAACAAATAAAACGTATGAAATATGGTTATTGACACTTGGACAATTGTATGAACAAAATATACATTTTTTTAATAAATCACATTTTACATGTTAATCGTGGCTATAGCACCCTAAGTTAACTTTAATAGAGGACATTCAAACATTATATTTAGCCTAGATAAATTATTTTGTGGCGGAATCCTGGGCTGGATGCAAGACACTCAACTGTAATTACGTCATGACGTAAAAGAGCAGCTGAATTCGATTCATTGAAGAACCGATTCGCAAAATGTGTCGGATTTTCCATCACTATGCAGTAGTAGATAGCCTACGTGGTGAAAAAAAGAGGCGTTCCTAGGAGAATATGTTTGGATCTATGCACATGTATTTCCTTTCAATGGCTAATATTCATTCATTCGTCCCTTACAGAGATGACAGAAAAACTAACAAAAGGCATGTGCTCAATAAGTTCACATAATCACAAACATTGTCTAAAATGTGCATAAGTAGGCCTACATAAGGTTGAGTGTGTAAAGGCTATTTCTAACAGCATCCACAGATGGTTTTTGTGCTCCTGTAGAGATGCACATACACAATGTTTTCCTGCTGTGTGGTTGTGTAGCCATTCTGTTCACTTGCATCACCTCATTTACAAATAGAAAACCCGGGCAGGGCCTCTTACAGTATTTATGATGTGATGTCCAAATATTCGAATTAAAGTTAGCTGTGAGAAGTCAGAAAGTTGCAATTACGAGATTAAAGCTGTTCAGAGGCACTGCAGGCCTGTCTCTAATTTCTTCATGTGCATCGCATTGTTCATTGCACGTTGCACATTTAACATCTCGATGTTCCTGACAGCTAGAGGCTTCAGGCACCAGCCCCATTGGCCTGATTTGTAATCCATCCTTGATCTGATCAAATGGGGCTTATTGTAGCTACTGCCCTTGGCAAACATGCAGAACCACAAAAAATAGGACAAATAGTGTCTGAATGCGGCCGGTCTTGTGATTTCTTTAATAGAGTTGATCACATTTGAATCAAAATGCTACTGGTTTCCCCTTTTTAACACTTTGCATTTGTCTGTCTCTGGCGTAGGACATGTTTCCAGGTCAGATTTGTTCAAATAAATCAGTGGTTCTCAACTGGTGGGTCGTGGCCCAAAAATGGGCAACAGGTCTTTTCTGTGGACGGGGAAAACAAAACTATAGCAAAATGAACCTACACTCTAAAAAATGTTAGTTCTTTAAAGGGGTTTCATGAGGAACCTTTAACCAAAAGGCTATTTATAGTGGAACACGATTCTTTAGGCTATTAAAATGTTAGGAAAATGTTTTGGTCGACAAAAAAAACTTTTTTCTATTTCATCACTGTCAAAACATCCTTTTAGAACCTTTATTTTTAAAAGTGTAAATTAAAAAACTAACATATAATCATGTATAGAATAGCAACAACACACCTAGGCTACATTAAATATGGGTTCACTTCATCAATATACACATAGTTTGTGCTGACCATGTAATTTGTGGTAAATTAATACGTTTTAATGATTGTTTTAAGGATATTTTTGTTGTTGCTATACTTAGCATCTAATGTGAAATATGGCTACTAAAGCATAAGTTTGAGCCCTTAAAGGCATAATGCTACAGAATACTTGACCACATGCATTACGTCCAGATTAAATGTCACATTTTCTGTAAGAACTAATACCAAAATGGCCACAACGTTCTGAATAATGCACTGCCATTATTCATTGCTATGATAAGCTCCCCTCCTCCATTACTGTCCCCAGCAAGTGTGTGTCATTACTGAGTGAGTGTGTCTATAGTGATGTGTTAGTGTTACTCATAGCAGATGCTTCTGTCCTCATGGGTGAATGCACATGAGCATATCTTTGCACACATTGTATAAACACCAGCAAGAGAACAAATGCCACCAACCTCTGTTCCACAAACGTATCATTTGTCTCGAAGGGAAATGGAGTAGTGGCGCAATATTAAGGCTGTTCTGGGACGTGCTTGGCGAATGTTGTGGGAAGCCGACTCTTTGTGCAAAATGCAGAGCCAATTTCAGAGAGACTTTAAATCAACACAACGGCTCTCTGTCGGTGCATTGGGTGCATTCAGCTGTTGTGAACTTACTTAGTGTGGTGGTGGGAAAGGAATGAGTGATGAAATAAATAAAATGAGAGAGAGAGAGAGAGAGAGAGAGAGAGAGAGAGAGAGAGAGAGAGAGAGAGAGAGAGAGAGAGAGAGAGAGAGAGAGAGAGAGAGAGAGAGAGAGAGAGAGAGAAGCAGTATTTTCCTCCCTTTTCCTTCACAGGAATAATGACATAGGAAGGTTTTGAATACGGCATTGCCTCTATTTATATCTGTTGGCTGCCACTGAACCACCATGCTGTCAGGCAACAGCAGGATGGAAAGGGATCTAGCTTCTGCAACATGGTTTTTAGTGAACTTAGTCCTGCTTTTTAGAAGCTGTAAAGAGTGAGCTTAACATATCTGGCTACATGCAGGGAATGTACACTTTTTGAAATAAATAAATGGATTCCAGATTTCCAGGACAGTCTTGTTCACATTATAAAGTAGAACATTCTGTTTATGTATTTGCCATATTTGTATCTAAATCAAACTACATTGAATTTGAGGGGATATATTTTTCTATATAAAGGCGTTCTCCAATAAGCATGTAACATAATATTATACAAATTAAATGTTAGATTTTGAGTAAGAACTAATACTAAACTATCCACAATATTCTTTAATGAAGAAAAAAATTAAATCAAAAGTAAAAAAACTTTTTTTATTTGTAATGAAATAGAAAATATTAGCATCTTTTATTATTTTACTATTTATAATATATATATATATATATATATATATATATATATATATATATATATATATATATATATATATATATATATATATATATATATATATATATATATATTTATGGTTACACCCCACAACATCACCTAGGACATTTAAAAAACTTTTTGTGAGCCCCCTCTCTCCTCAACTCAATTTGTAGGCTACACCACAGAAAAAACACTCTTCACAGGGCCTGGGACAACATTCCTGGTTGTATCCCCTGACAATGGCTCTGGTTGCATCACATTTGTAGAGTCATTAAATCAAAGCATTTGTCAAAAATTATATAAAGGTTTTTAGAAACAATATGATATCAATACTCATACAGAGAATGTTCCAAGAAGCTGACATGCATTTTATACTACACAAAAAAATTAAAAAAATAAAAATATATATAAATAATATATATATATATATATATATATATATATATATATATATATATATATAATGTAGTATAAAATGCATGTCAAATATATACATAATCTTGGGCATCTTTTTTTATCATTGAATTTGAATTTTAGCAAATAATAAAATAAGAAAAATCATTTTAATAGTATTATACTGAAATATAATATATCTCAGATCTCAGAGAAGCCATAGCTCCTCTTGCAAGCCATTCCTGAATGACGTGCGTTTGGAAAGTGGAGCACATCTTGCACTGAGCTCACTTGTATTGATGAGTTCAGCTCGTGTGGAGTAATGTGACGGACAGGAACCTACTCCAGCCCCCATGGGTCCATTCCTTCCAGCTGATCACAGAGGAATGCACATCAGAGCGGTCTGGCCCAGCCAAATGCAATGTCCGATACTGATCAAAACCTGTTTTAATAGTACTGCGACTGAAAAGAGAGTTCGATTCTCCTGCCACTTTTTCTTCTCATCATCATTGTTAAAATGAGTCAGCGTTGTCCATCTCCAGAAGCATCTGCCATCATCTCTTTTACTTTCATTTTATTGCAGAGTGTTCTTGTTCTCACAAATCCTGCTTTATTTTGTGTTCTCTAGTCTAGTAGTAGTGCATTGTCCTGAATAGCCCATGTGGGTGATGAATTATACATCTCACATATTACAGAGTCTCTTACATGATTCTCTTTTTATCGTGACCTTATTTCTGTTTCCCTTTTTACCCCGCCACCCCTCATATCCCTCCTCCCAGGCCCCTGGCGAGATGTCTTCCTCGGATGAGGAGAGCCTGAGCGAACGTTCGTGTGTGAGCGAGCGTTCGTTCCGCAGTGAGAGGTCTGGAGGCTCTCTCTCGCCCTGTGCCCACAGCACAGCGGGCTCCAAAGGGGACACTCTGCCTTGGAACCTATCGAAACATGAGAGGCGCAAGCGCAAGAGCCAGGACTCAGTGCTGGACCCTGCGGAGAGGGCGGTTGTGCGAGTCGCAGGTAAGAGATTTGACTGTGAAAGTGAGAAAAAGTTTGTTCAGAAAGAGTTCTTCAGTATTTAAAGGGATAGTTCACCCAAACATTTTAATCCATAATTTATTTCCAAAGCAGTATAACCTTCCTTCTTCAGAGGAGGGCAAAAGAATATATTTTGAAGAATATTTTTCATGTGATGACAGTCAATGGGGTCCAAAACAACATTGTTTCAATGTTGACATTGTTGTCCCATTGACATTCAACGTACTGACAAATAACACTAAGACTCTTTTTTTTTTTTTTTTATAATATCCCTTTAAACACAAGAATGCAGTCACATTAAATCTAATGTATAAATTAGACTAACTTATTGAGCAAATGGCCCTTGTTTTGTGTGTCCTGAGTCTTATGATTTGATTCAAAGCAATCTGGCAATTGACTGAAGTTGGAAAGGAAGAGATGCAATGTTTTTTAGATACACATTAGTGTTCAGCATTGATACATGCAGCTGCATGTGGATCAAGTTCTGTGAAATAAACTGTCATTTGGCTCGAGTGGAAGAAGAGAGGCCAAATGTTGGGAGCCGAACTGTTTTGCGACCCTTTTTAGACACGCTGGCTGTTGCTCTAGCTTTTCCTGCTGATTTCATTACTCCTGACAGACCGTGTCTGTGTTTCTAACCAGTGCTGAACTAAACAGTGCATTGAGCTGTTGGATACAAAAAGAGAAAACTGGCTAAAGTGATAGAGATTTAGGTTTTCTTTGTGACTGTGGGTGTATATGCGATCAAACCTGTGAGAAAACACTAGTCACTGTTTACTAGGTTTATAAAAAACGAATGTAAGGATATCTGAGGCACATCTGGAATGTTCTGCAGACTGTCACGCTACGGCCTCAACAGAGTTTTCTCTGCCAATCCTAACCTCACATTTTTATGACCATGCGTAGGGCTTGTGTCCCTCCAGATTCATCTCTGTCAGAAATGATCTGTGTTTGTTCCATCAACGTTTTTTACTTTTTTTTGCTCTGAGATTCTTAGTTGTTGTTAAAGAATGATCAATGGCTGCAATTGTTTAAGCATGATTTTTTATGATTTTTTTTACATAATCGTAGGCATAAAATACATTAGACTTGACAGCAATGCTCAACAATGCCCAGCAAGCAATAGCCGCCATTTTGTCTTGGTTAACTATAGACTTGATATAGTCCGGCAATGAGAAATCCACTTCTAGCCAAAATATCATTGAATTTGGTTACATGTCATTCTTTGCCAAAATAACTTGCACGATGATTGATATTCCATCATGTAAGCAAAGTCAACAATGATTACAAGGTGTTTGGTTTCATGTTGGTTCATGTTTGACTAGCAGTCTATTCTTAGTCTAGTAGTTTTTCACTGATAGCCCAAATTTTGCTTGGTTTTAGCCTAGACGTCAGGGCTGTATTTGGAAAGCCATTAAACATCTTTTGAAGGCAAAATTGCTTGCTGGGATGTCGCTCATTTGTTATTTTATTTTTTGGTTCCATTCATTTATCCAAAAATAGCCCACATTAAAATACATACAGTTGATGACTTAAATACAGCTCTTCTATGATTAAGATGTTTTTTTTTCAAAATATGAAGTAAAAATTATCAGGGTGAAACAGTCATGATATTACAAAAAAGAAAACCTCATTAAAAGAATTACATTTTTGAAATTAAAACTTTTAAACTTTCTGAGAGGAAAATAATATTGTAACAAAGTGGCTTGTTAATATAAAAAAAACATAAAACAGGAAATTTTATCATCGAGAGGGCCCCTGCAGAATTGTGCATCAAAGTCAATAAGTATCCTAAAATATTAGATAATTTGAACTTTTAATTAAAAAGTTAGTTAGTTCTGGTAATATATAGGGCTATATATATATATATATATATATATATATATATATATATATATATATATATATATATATATATATATATATATATATATATATATATATATATATATATATAAATAAAAGAACAATAAAGGACTGTGATGGATTAAATCTGTCTGCTTCAGTGATTGTTTATTAGTATCTCAGATACTTAGTATGGAGATGCCGTGTTGTCTAGGGACCTTCCTGTGTCCATTACAATCACTACTTTTCAGGCAGCTCAAAGGGTGACTCAGCCTGAATCCCTCAGTTCCCTTGTTGCCATGGGTTACCTGTTTCCTTTTCCAGTCCCCCTTAGTTTCCATGGCTATGAAGTAGGAGGGAAAGGGCGAAAGCCCGAAAAACAAATAGTGAAACATAGTTTGCGAAATCGTTTGAATTTCAATTTGAGTTTGAGGAAAAAAGAGAGAGTCGTTACGTGAAGCTTGGTTGAACGAAATGACCGGGAGAAAAATGAAAAGAAGATGAAGATAAGAGTTGAGAGGAAGGAGGGTGCAAACAGGGGGCAAAGTTCAAACAGGAGGTTAAAGGGGAAGAATCGTGATGGCATATTAAAGTGACGAGGTTAGAGAGACAATGAGCATGGAGGGAATAACTGGAAGGAAGACGTGTGTGTGTGTGTGATTTACAGCACTTCACTCTTGGAATGCCATGCTGGAAAACAGTTATGACAGTTGCCTAGAAAACATAGAGAGTTTCCAAACAGAAACAACTCTATGCACACAGATCTCAGCTCTGTTCAACTTTCATTTTGTGTGTGCGTTCAGGTAAAGTGATTTCGAACCCAGGCAATAAATTGGCTAAATCACAGCGACGACTTTTCAGTCTGGGTGGCCGTTTACAGTTGTAAGTGATGTCTGAATCACTACAAACCAAAGAAAGAGGATAAGAGGCTGATGAAGCCATAACTTCACACAGTTTAAATGTGGCATGACATGCAGAGTAACAATGGAAAAACACTTCAATAGAACTTCCAGTCAATGCTTATTATTGTTGCCCACCAACAGAGTGAGAAAAGAAACAAAATGTGTTTTTCCATTGGAAAGACATGGTGACAAGTTTCATGTATAATACATTTACCATCATCTAATGCTCACTTAAAGGTAATAACAGAACAATTAAATTGAATCTTTACCAAGTCTCAAATATATAAAATTATAATTTTTTTTAATGTAGTTATGTGGCAATTTAATGCTGACCCTTTATCGTTTAACAGCCACAACATGACAATAATATTTTGTTTATCGTTAATGTTCAGAATTGTATCTGTGCATCCCTATATGGAAGTTTGCTTTTTGCTGATGTTTTTAGCTTTCATGAGCCACCAAAATCAGAGTAGCGAACTCCATTATTTTTGAATATTGCATAAGGTTATCTGTTTGGCAGAGACACGTTTATGTGCTTAAATGTAAAAGTAATTTGCATACCTCATCAAATTGCAATCCGATCGATCAAGCACTTGAAATGACTAAGCATAAATAGGCCCTTAAGAGTTTTTAAATGTAGGCTTACTGTACATGCTATGTAAACTACTGTAAATGAATGTAAAATGCTACCCTCTTATTCAGAGCTGGGTGAGAAAAATATCTTAATTAAATCTGTAAACTGATCCACTGTCACTGAAGCAAATTGCTAGACATAATCCATAATAATGGTGAGCCTAAAAATATTGTGCTTTTAAAAATCATTTTTCATGTGTGATAATTCCACCTGCAAGAAAGGAGCTAGAATATGTTTCAGTGTTCAGCTCTTGCTTTATTTAACATGCTCTCTTTTCCTGGAGCTGTGTAATGTGCCGCAGTACTGTGTGTTTAGGGACACACGGGGTCAACAGCAATATCCGCTGTCAGGCTATCGGTTGTTAGACAGTAGACATTTTGTGGGGTCATGTGTGCCTTCCAGGTCTCACACGCAACTTTGTTTGTGTGCCAGTGTGTGTATCTGCTGTATTGCTAGAGGATTGTGGAGAAGTAATTGCTCTGTAGAAATGAATGTTTCAACACAATCTTCAAAAGCATTTGGACCTGAACTTTCAGAGGCTGCAAGTCGCCCAAGTATATAGTAGGAAACTTCCTGGACTTACATGGATCTACATCTGCTCTCAATATATGGGATCCCAGCAGCACATGCAACGAAAGGAAATAGATCAGACGATGTTTACAACAGTAGCTTGAGAATGAGAATGCTATCTTTATGAGGAGCTAAGTGACTGAGGTGATTGTCGTCACATAAATGTCATAAGCAATTTGATTTATTCAGGGACAAGACTTTGTGTTTAAAGGTGCTGTATGTAAGTTTTTGACTGTACTAAAGCATAAAAATACCACAATATGTTTGCAGACATTTAGGAAACATGCTGAGGTCACATAATATTTCTGTGAAAACCAATGCTACAGCCAGTTATTCTGCTTTGAACAGTTTGTTCCGTGTCGGAATGTCTGTTTTGTTTTGGTCTATTTGATAACGCACGTTGCCAATTTACCCAATAGTTTTTCAACACGCCAGGTTGCCAGTTGAAGGAAAACGCAGCACATTGCTGCCATGGAAGCCAGCAAACAAACTGGGTCAGAGATCACAGATTCTACCCGACCTAAAAAGCCTCAATATCCATCTAAAAATCTCTATGAACGGAAGACCATTACAGTGTGGATTAATCAACTAATCAACTTACAGTGTGTGATTCTCCTCACCTTCCATTGTCAATTACTCCCGCTCCTAGCCTGGCAAGCCAGACCCACATCAAGATGTTTGGTCTGGAAACTCACCATAGACAGGGCTCAATCCGAGGGGCGGGATAAACGGTTGTCTTTCAAACTTCCTCTGCACGCGATTGGATAGCGCTGCACCAACCAGAGCAACGAAGGTGAAACAGAGCTCATTGATAGATTAAACATTCACCGTATCCGGTCGGCAAAACTCAAAACACATCTTCCCTTTTTAAGAATGACTTCAGTGCCATTCTTTGTTCTTTTCTCAGAGAAAAGCTTAACTCCAAGTCTTCCAGAGTCGCGGTCAAAGCTGATTCGAAAGACTGCCGTTCGCCAGTTTCTGTGTTTACTAGAAGCACACAAACGCAACTCATTACCGTCATCATTATGGCCCCCGCCCACCGACTCTATACACGATGTGATTGGCCCGGCAAGAGTTAGGGGAATACAGCTCAGAAGGGTATTGAGAGTTGCTAGATGAGAGTTGCACTCGCGGGCGGATTAAATTTGCTGCCGCTAGGCTGCGTCTAGATTTCTAGGCTATCCCGCTCCTGTTGTGTGTCCTCAAACTGGCAACAAGCATGAGCTTCTAGTCTGAGGAGGAGGGGGCGGGGCAAACTATATTTTGAATTTGGACTGCCCATTTCAACCAGCTGTCATTCTTACATACAGCATCTTTAAAGCAAATAGTAAATAAGGTAAATATTAATGATGTATTCATAGTTCAACACTCCAAGTGGGGTGATACAACTTCTGATCTGGGTCTTTGGAAAGTCTGGTCTTATTATATAAACTGAAATGTTGTTTTTATAAACTAAACCAATTACAACTGACTAGTAAGAGAGATCCACTATGAATCAAATAAGTTACTTTATTTTGCCTGAAATTACTCTTTGTATCTGTTAGGTGGCAGTGCACTAGATGATCATGTGTGACAAAACACTGATACTTCAGGACTTTGACAAAAACAGGCTACAAAATGGTTTATGTATGAAAGGAAGTATTTTGGATATTCTGTCCAGAGGTATTGACTTATTTCTGGATTTACAGCTTCTTCCATTTTCTCACATAATCTTTGCCCACCACTCAATATACAATATTTATGTATATGTACAATTTAAAAATCCTTCCAGATGCACAAATAAAATAAAATAATAGTATAAACATTGACAAATCTAGCACTCCCTTGAATTGAGACCACAGCTTTTCAGCTCCATCTATTAAATCATCACAGAAAGTCTCATGGTTTTGACAAAATGCCCATACTTTAATACCATGCATATAAAATTCAGTACACCATTTATTTTCTGGTGTTGCTCAATAGTAATAGGATCTGCTTATGCTTGTCACAAATAGGAAATTATCCAGAATCCCAAAGAATTAATTTACAATTCAAGTTGATATGAGCATGAATACTTAGAGCTTGTATGAGTTGGCTAGTGAAATATGGAAAGCAGATAATCAGGATTAAGGCTGCCTTTGATTTTGCCTGATTTTAAAATGGTTCATAAATATCTGGCTGTGATTTATGAAATGTAGATACAGCTTTGAAAATGTATGTAAAAATGCTGGAAGGACATAAAGTGTTTTTTTTCTTCTTATTTTTTCTTCCAAAGTTGAATATAGACTGAGTAAATGAAGCAAGTGGTTTTAGGGGTAGTTGAGCGATGCACCTCTCGGCTTTAACCGGTCGGGGGCGACAAAACCCTAAAATCAGACCCAATAACATCAGCCATTGTCACCATGAATTTCCTGCGCTGGATGTGCCTGGCGTGGCTGTGGAAGGAAGGGAGGGATGGAGGAGGAAAGCGCAGGCACTGCGGGAAGAATAGAGAAACCTGAACCCCATTCGCACTGGGGAAAATAGAGGGAGGAGTGAGACACACGCCGTGTGTTTATTATAGGATCGACCATTACATTAAGCAGCACGGATGGAAAATAACATAATATAGCTGGTACCGGCGAGTCAAGAGCGCATCGGCAAAGGAATATAAGAAGCACCGTCCGGATACCGTTTCATTGGGGCCTCATATCTGCTTTCGGAAGGAGCCGAACGGACCGCCCACCGCACATAGACGCACACATACTTGAGAAGCGCACACATATAAACCCAATCACCGGCCCGCACGCGCTACAATGGACTTTAAATACGATAACCGTTGGGATTCTAATCTAAACCAATGAAAGATGGGTTTATTTAGTTGTACGTCTAGATTTAAACATGTTCAGACGTTTAACCGTCCTATATAATAAGGAATATTTACTCTAAAGATAGATATTTACTTGTTTTTATTTATCTAATCTTGTTTTGAACGCACATTTACAGGAATCGCCGGTCCACTTAGCTTTATTTCACTTGCTTTATTTAATTCACCGTATTTACGAACACCAGTTATAATATAATACGCGTTAGAAACATACCGAAACGTGAATAGGTCGGTATCCACTGTGGATATTTAACGCGAACCGGAATTGACAGCTGTTGTCGGACGACCGGGTCCCACCGTCCTGGATTACTCCATCAGCGGGCCGCTGCGAGTCGGCCAGCGGGAGTGAGAGACGCTATGGCCGGCTTCATCCCGGGCTTACTCCCGGCGAATCACTCCCAGGAGAAGGAGTTCGCTAAGGCGTATGAGGATGTGTTGGAGAGATACAAAGGTAAATAACTCACGAAAGCTCCGGATTGTCGTGTCGTTTACTTTGGGAAAAGTATGTATGCGAATGTTGTAGCTGTTATGTTGTGCTTTATATTTTGCTATTTGTTGTCAGTTGTCCAAGGACACTGGAGGTGGATGGTGGGTCTCTTTTCCCATGGGTTTGTGAAAGGGGAGAGGACATATAGTGCTTCTGTGTAGTGTTATATGCAGAGAATGTTGTTAACTAGCTATTTTTTAAATGAGAAAAATGATTTTTTTAACACTAAATGATAATTGAATAAAAAAAAACAGTTTTCTTGTCCAGTAGCCTAGTCTAGTGCTGCCAGTGCTTGCTTGTTGCCATTTTTTCACATTGCTGTCAGAGCTGGTTTAATATTGTCCCAGCTTGTCTTCTATTCTAGTCTACTGCTGTCCGAGCTTGCCCTTTAGTTTGTCCAGCATTGTCCAGTATTCTGAAGGGGTTCAAAAACTTTTTTGGGGGGTCAGCTGAAACCCTTAGATTAGATGTACAGTAAATATTTACTTGAATTACCTTAGATTACGTTTAAATTTCAATAATTGAACAACATTTGGGTGTCCATAATTCTCTGTCACACTGGGGTTTTAGGAATCCAATCAAAATTAATATCTTAAAAATAATAAGAATAGGAATAATTCGCCATATTATTATTATAAGTTTAAAAAGTCAAGATAATTACACAATAAATTGCAATACAACATAAGTTATTTTATTATTTTAAATAACATCTGGCGTGGCACGCAATGTAAAGCACATTAAACTAACAGCACATGCACATTCAAAGCATTTTGCTGCATTTACTGTGAACGGAGCAGCTTAAGATGCTGAAAACATTGGATCAAGTGTGTAAATGATCACACTGCTTTACTCTGAAAGACTATATAAAGACGATATATACTTATCTAATTAAATCACAGTCTTTGGTTTGATAATCACACCAAGCTGTATCGCAATTAGGGTTTATTTTGTTTATTTCGACTGAATGAATTATTAACTTTTATTAATTTTTTTACTCACAAAGCCCCTGCAGTTTCCTTTCTAACCCCTGCTTGTGAAACCCTGCCCCAGTGTCCCAGCTTGTCTAGCCACTGCTGTCTGAACATGTCCTGTTGTCCAGAATCAGTGAAGGATGGTCCTCAGATGGACAGCAGTGTACCCCTGACGCCCTCAGAGGGGCTGTTGTGTACTTCAAATGACACTGTTTCTGTGAAATATGAATACCTCAAATTAAATTGACCGTGATGGGAATATAAGGGAGAGCGAGTGATGTCAGTTGACTCGGACAGCATCTGTGATGCAGCCTTGATGAAAAGAGCTCTTTTAATTATTGATTATTGTAATGAAATGCGATTCTGTGGGGGCCCTTTGGGACAGGGGCCTAAGATAGCACCAAGAGCTCATTTTGTAGACTGTGATCTTAATAGAAACTCTGTTACTGATCAACTGTAAAATATGTGCTTATTTTTTGTGAAAAGGCTTTGATATCAAAGCAAATAGTGATTTGTTTTCTGTGCAATTTAGAAATATGACCATTGTCCATTAGAGACATTATCCATTAGCGTTGGAAGCTTGGTTGATGTAAATGCATCCAGCAGTCTCTTCCCTCACACTCTGTCTATTCAAATGAATGCTTAGTCAAATAAATGTATTTCCTTTGACTGATATTTCACCAATATAACGCTTTTGAAACAACAATACTAACATGTGCTGGCCTCCGCAGAGCGTGTGGTAAATCTAGCTTAATTAATTGCCTGCATTACACCCACATTAGGCAACATCATTTTTCAAAGTGGTTGCCAAGGGAGTTGTTTTATTTTGATGAATGAAAGACTTATAAAGGGCAGCAAGATCTAAACTTACGCAATCTTCGACTTCCTTCTTGTATTCTATAAATACCTCTCGTTTATTCTTATTCTTTATGTATTGACAACCTTCCACTTTTCTTCTGGCTAGCTTTGTCAAAGGTCAATAGATTTAGCTTTACATGCCCCACTGGCTCTCAATTGGACGTTTATGTCACTGTATCTATTGTGACGTTTACTTTTTAATGCTGAGTAATGTTTAAATGTATTTTTTTATTATTATTATTAATTCAATGTTTTATGTACACTACTAGTCAAACATACCTGTCCTGACCTACATAATACAATCTTTTGTTGCTAAATGATTCAATTGTTTTGTTAATAAATATAAAAGGCATCCAACTACATATCTCTACTAAAATATTTTAAAAATTGTTTTAGTTTTTTTAGTGTTTTGTAAATGGATGACTGGACTGCATATTCTAAAAGCTTAAGATTAAATGTTTTGTAGACAAATATAAATTGGGTCTATGGATATCTTATTATTTTTTTGTAAATAGTCTGTTGTCGTGACATGGCATTTTCACTGTCACGCTAGATAAAAATGATTAGTTAGTATTATTGTCATAATTTAAAATGCAGTAAATGGTTAAACATTTATTTGTCTTATATGGACCTGTTGACATAAACTGATTTGTCTTTAGATTTTTTTTTTAAATAAATTTGAGCCAAATTTTTTTGAGCCAAAGCCAAACTTTTATAAATTAAAAAGAAAATCATACAAATGTTCATAAATACATCAGGCATAAAAACAAGCGACTATTTTAGTAAACAACAATCTTTTTAAAATCATTTCTAAAAGCGTAGGAACTTGATACATTTTGTCACTGAAAACCATGTCCTCTGGTGTGACACCATATCCTGATTTTAAATGGGGCAATTCCACTCACAACTTTAATTATTTGAGGGACCCCATTCAAGTTTATGCTACTGTGAAGCCCATGACTTGCACAATCTATACATGGCAAGATGTTTTCTCAGAATTGTTCAAATATTAAAAAAAATAAGTGTTGATTTCTGTTGTCCTTTGGTGCAACACTGTCACACCATAGGACACATTTAAGTATAAATGCTATATAAAAAACCAATGACCCTTATTTTCCTCAAACATCAGACTTTACACTACATACACAAGTGCTGTTTAAAAAAACAAACAAAAAACTACTTTTTTTTTACTTCTTATTTGTCAACTACCCAAATGAGTAAACTGGAAGGAAGAAGCCGACAAGTGTCCAGCATACACTGGACAAGTCATCCCAGGATGCATCTGATGACATCGGTTGACAGTGTGAAGAACTCCAGTGCAGAACTGTTAAGATGTAACACTTTTTTTTTGCTCACTACATAATTTTATTTTTAAAATGTGGAAAATGTCTATAGGTGTGTCCAGACTGGCTGTGTATTTCTTCAAGTATCACATGATGTTTTCAGAGCTTGAAGCTTTCTTCAGTGTCAATATCATTTCAGTAACATCAAACTTCCCCTATGTTTGCAGTGAAACAGGAGCGGTTACACTTATTCAAGTGTGTATATTACTGGATGTTTGTATAAGGCTTTCATCTGCGTCACTTGTGGCAGTTTCGTGAAGAATAGGAGGGGAAATGTGAGAAATGTGCATTTGGTGGCTTGTTGAAGGTGTCACTTGAAGCTGAAATCTGAGTCGTATACATGATACAGGGATTGAATAATTCAGGGGCTTCTGTATGCGAGTGCACGTCTGTTTATAAGAAGGCAGTGGCTATTTGGACCATATTTATGTTTTGTTTTGAGCACAAGTTGTTTTTCCGTATGAGTTAACTGAAGACAATGGCAGGATATGGAAGGCTGACTGGTTTCCAGAATGGGAACGAGACAGAACCATGAGTCAGAAGAAAACGGACTCGTTTAGGAAGCACAGAGATAGACAAACCACAGCAGCTTGCAAAGGACAGAAATGGTCACAGTCACAGGCCTGGTGCTGAACGATGGTCAGCTCTCACTCCATAACTCTGTCTCCTAAACTGGACTTGACCAGCCAGGCACGAGTACTTGGAGTAGAAATACAGTGTCATTTTACTGTCGGGAATTTATCGTGTTGTGTCACATCGCACTGTATCCGGTGTAGACAGCATTACTGATGATGATGGGTTCTATTTGCTTTTGTCGCATAGTTTCATGACGCTTGCATCTGTAAGACAGATACAGTTGACATTTTGGAGACATGCAAGGAGAAAACTTTTAACATTTAACTTAAGTCACAGTTTACACCTATATGGTAAATGGTAAATGGACTGCATTTATATAGCGCTTTTAACAGACCCTATAGCCATCCAAAGCGCTTTACATTTTGCCTCACATTCACCCATTCATACACTGACGGCGATGTCAGCCATGTAAGGCGCCATCCAGCTCGTCGGGAGCAGCTGGGGTTAGGTGTCTTGCTCATGGACACTTCGACACTTGGTCAGGTGGAACCGGGGATTGAACCACCAACCTTTCGGTTTGTAGACAACCTTCATGAACCACTGAGCCACTGCCGCCCCGTATATCTACGACTACAGCCTATTTGTAAGATTATACTCCAGTAAAATCCTTCATTAGATGTATAGGAATCAGACTCTTTTATGTCCAATATAGACGCTTGTCACTGAAGGTTTTTTGTCATATCCAATGCAATCCAGTCTTGTCATTTGGCTTTGTCTCATATTCTCCACCCATGGTATGTGCCTCACTCAGTTTCATTGGCCTTTGGCCTGCCTGATCCCAGTGACCCTCAAACACACACAAACATTGGCTTCACAAAGTGTGTTTGTGTGTGTCTGTTTCCTCTAGTGAGCCAGAGGAAGTTGCAGTTTGGAAGGAAGCCTCTTTTAGCTGTCTCGTCATTTTCTTTGTTTGTGCTGTAAACACCATAAAGATGTTCCTGCAAGATTTATGTTACATTGATTATTATGTTTTATTTTATTTTAATTATTATTTTGAAAGCTTGTCATGCTTGCAAACCTCTAGCTTTAGATATGAAAATTGAGATCTGTAATGTGACGTACATTCTATAATGAAAAGAAAAGTAAATTTGTTTTACCGAAAGATTGAGATATATTTTGATAAAAATGTACGAGTTCAAAAAAAGAAACGCATGGATGGATGAATTTTTCACGCTAAGGTCAAAAACATGCGTTTAGAAAATAGTGGGAAATGTATTTCATGCCCACTTATGAAGGTTGTAACAATCATCCTCGATCATCATGTCCTTCCGCTACATGTGCTAATTTTTTATAAAGAAATATTCACCAAATAAACTTTCTATTTGGACATATTTTAAATATTTGATGAGAAATAATGTGATTGGATTTGATACTTTCAGACAGACAGTCCCAAAAACAAGTGTTTGTCTACTGAACCTTCAACCATTTGCTGGTTTGCAGGGTAAATGTGAGCTTGAGGCAGTGCATTGAATGATCGAGGATGGATCGTTACAACCCTATTTTTCCACGTGGCCTAGTTTCCCCTCAGTCCTTGTCATTCTCCCTCTCACGGTAGACTGCAGTGACCATGAGTACATGCAGCCTCCGCCTTGACTTCTGTCTTCCCCTCCCTCATTCTTTCTCCCTCTTTTCCTCCCCTACTGCAACGCTGCAGGATTTCCCTGCTTGCACTTCCTGTTTGGCTACATTCTGCGCGGCACCTGACTGTGTTAGTGGGGGAAAAGCCGTCAGAGGGCCGATCCTTTTTGGTTCAGGATGTTCGGTGACATGGCGGAAGCATTCTTCTGTCAATGATCATTTGACATCCTTCCTATTCAAAAGGATGTCTAACATTGGATTCCTTACATTTATGCTCATTCAACATTCTGGCTATGTTTGGTTGAGTTGAGTGCAGTATGTGAAACAATAAATGTTTCAAATAACATTTGGCTACATTGTTGCCAGTTAACAGTGAAATATTGCATGTTTAATGAAGCAAGTGTCTTACATTTATCATCTTAGAAATACATTTTAACACTGGGAGATATAATGGCTGAGGCTTAGCTTGCCGTGATATTTATTATATTATTTAGTCGGATTAATTAATAAATCATGAAAAATCCATAAGTAAAAAATTGTAGCAAGGTGTTTTTAATGGTACTTTGAAACAAGGTTTTATGAAAAATATTCTATTAAATACATGTACTACAGTTGTTTCTCTCTTTAAAGTAGGCATGCAGTTCATGAAAATTATCTATTTTGTAAATGCATGGTATAGATCTTATTTCATCCCATATGTTTCTCTATCTTTTTGTTTTAAATAAATGTAAACTTCCTTTCCTTGCACTTTTTAATTGAAATGCTATAACTTTCCCTGTGGTGACACATGCTGAACTTCTCAAGTAGTTTTGTTTGCATGAACCCTGCACTTTTCTTACTATTGACTGCAAGCGTGCATTCAGATCTGCCACAATCAACAACTGCCCGATGCTTAACGCTTGGATATACGTCACAATATGGAATAAAAACTTTAAACAGAACGCATCTCTCTCCTTGTTTTCACAAGCTTTTTGTAAAAAAAATTCCCCCATTTTACTGCACTTCTAAGCCCTCTTAGCATTCTTTACTGTGGACATGTTTCTAGTCACACAGTGAGAAAAAAATCCTGTATAGGAAAAAGAAGATGCATCGATTATCATCACCGCATTGCAGCCCTCTCAATTGTAATCGAATCTTGAGGTGCCTAGAGATTCCCTTCTTCGGGAAACACAACTGACTACATTTATTGTTATTATTCAGTAAATGATTGAAAATGTTTGGTTAATGCAAACCTCTCTGATTGGGTCATCCAGGTATTTTCTGCATAGAAAACACAAAATTGGACTAGTACTGGGCTATTTTGAACGTACCCTTTATCTCTTCCCTGTGTTTTCAGATTTTGTATCTCCTTTCTGTAGTGAGGTCCTCTATTTAAGCTCTTTGTCCTGTTTGTGCGTTAGCAAGCTGACTGCCTCACTCTGCAGTAGTCGGGTCTGTGAAGGGCTCTTGCGTAATAATGAATCCTCAGCTGACTTTAAAGAATACCTTTAACTCCTGCGGTGACTTACTTTTGCATCGTAGTCTCACAAAGTTTTTGCTGAACTGTATTTGACATGATTCCACTTTACATAATGTCTCTAGCCCTTTTTACTCTGGCCTCCAGCTGGGGGTGAGTTAGCTGTGAAGAGCGGTGCTGGTGGGCACTGGGTTCTGAGCTTTCAAGACAATCACTAATGATTCTCAGTGACAGGAAGTTCAGATCTGAGACTGTAGCCGCTGTTCTGTAGTACTGGACTTCGCCACACACACACACACACACACACACACACACACACACACACAAACACACTCACTCTCACACACTGTGCTGTGTTTTACCTCAGGGGTTGCTGCTAAAAAGACAAAACCCGAGAGAGAATGATTGGAGCTGGAGAGCTGTTTTTGAACGAAGGTGCAGTAGAAGATGGCCACACAGAAAGCCTGAGATCATGAATTATTGTGACGGTTGTGTTAAAAGCAGGTGGCCACTGTGGCTAGACGAGACATAGATTTATGATAGATTGACTGAGAAGGCCTGTTCTTGTTTTTTCTTCAGCACAAAAAGCAGATCGACATGTATGCTTTGTGAAATTACACACACAGTGTGAAATCATCCTACCCGGAATATTTCCTGCTGTGCTGCTTTTGTCAAAATGCAGCACTTTTATTTTTGTGAAGAATTATGTCTGTAACACTCCCATGCTCATTTTGAAAAGTTTTCTCTATTCCTCTTCTTTTTTTTTCTTGTATTGTCTGGACAAAATAGCTCTGATTACATTATCCACTTGTAAAACTGTGACGTATAGGGAATAATATGTCTGGGTCCAAGCCTCCATTAATTTCAATTGAGAATTCAACAGTGGGCACTATTTATTCACATCACACTTTTAAGCTAGGCTTTTAAAACGTTACAGCATACACTACGACACACTGTAAAAAATCCAACTTATGGTTTGTATGACATATTCAGCTTATAAATTTTATTTAAATATTTAACATAAAAAAGTTGAGATAACTCAAACAAAGTTTGTACAACTTTAGACCGAGTTGAGAGAACTCAAAAAGTGTCTGCAGCCTGGCGCCTTAAACTTTTACGTTTTCTCAACTTTTTTGTTTTTTTACGGTGCAGTACACTAGAGCACTTGAAATGGCGACACATGACGTCAGACTTCACAAGCAGATAGCATGCAATATTATCTCTGACCTCTCAGTTAATATAGTAAATTGGAAGTGATTCTGTTTTTAATGAATAATTAATGATCAATTTAAAATATTTAAATATATATTCTCTCGTGTCATGTGACGATGAAAACCTTGCAGTTCCTAATTGAAGTTTTATTTTGTCCTCTATTAGTGATTTGGAATTTTGGATTTGGATTGGTGATCTCAATTTTAAGGTCAGCATTCACAACTTTGTAATGTAACAACTTGCATTCAGCATATGAAAGGAAGTGAATTTAACACGCTAGTGCAGTGTTATTCTGGACCCCAGCATGGTTCCATCTGGACCACGGGACATAATTGCTGCATTTTACCATTTTGATAATAATAACAATAATAATAATAATAGCCTGATAAAACATTTGTATCCATGTTTTATGTTTAAAACATTTTTATATCCATATACAATATAAATATTTACTTAATATAATACTTTTTTTGTTGTTGTAAATATTGGTAACAATTCTTAGACATCACTGCTTTGGCTCTCAGGGCCCAAGAGTCTCATCTTTGATGAATATTGTGTTTACATTTTTTATCCGGCTGCCGATGGAATGTATAACGGTTCCAAAAAGTATTGTCTGGACCTCTGCTGGGAGAGAAATATAATGACTGGACCTCTTGTAACTTTAATTGAATACCCCTTGTCTAGTGTGACTGTAAAGCAGACATAAGCTGTATAACTGCGATAACATGACCTTTCCTTATTCTCTTCAGGTGCTGAGAAGCGCGCGTGTGTGTGTGTGTGTGTGTGTGTGTGTGTGTGTGTGTGTGTGTGTGTGTGTGTGTGTGTGCGTGTGTGCGTGTGTGCGTGTGTGCGTGTGTGCGTGTGTGCGTGTGTGCGTGTGTGCGCGTGTGCGCGTGTGCGCGTGTGCGCGTGTGCGCGTGTGCGCGTGTGCGCGTGTGCGCGTGTGTGTAAAACAAGAACATTCACATCACTTCCCCTGCTCTTGAAAAGGGTGTGTGTTTTTGAAGGACACTCCATAGAGAATCTTTCCAGATCTTAACTCCATCTGCTATCCTAACATTCCCACCATCCCTTCAGGAAGTGTGGAAGTTTGCCAGTGCTAATTACTCTTTGTTCTGGATTATTTGGATTTCAGTTAAGGATGCTAAAAGGTGAGGTTAAAAAATGCTGGTTCTTATGCTAACATGGTACCATGGTACATTTACCTTTGTGTTCAAAGCGACTTACAAAAGAGCATCATGGTACATGTAATATGGTAATCATTCAATACTCAACTCTTGTAAAGAATTATGATTTATAGAGTTCACAGCTGAGCTCAACAGGATGAATGCTTCTGATGCTCTGAAAGCAGGCGCATGACTCTCAGCTGAGAGCTGCATTGGGAATGTTGCCCACTGATTGTGGTGGCATCTGATCCTTTGGCCACACCAATGAATGCTGGGACTGTCTCACAACAGGGTGTGGGCCAGAGAGAGCTTTATATCCCTATTAGATTACAAAGACTTTCCACACAGGTGAGTATTTTAAGCTTTAAAATCACCTTATTAATTCCAAAGGGAATTCTTAAGAGGAAATGCTGAATGTGGTTTTTAGAGGACAGTTCCCTCCATGTAAAATTTACATAAAATATTGTACATATAGGCTTGTAAAAAATCCTCACCTCATGTTAATGTGTAGTTTACTTTTTGAATTCATGATTAAACTTTAATACTGTTACATTGGACTTTCTGTAAATGAACAGTTGATGATCCAGAGAGAGAATGAGAGGGCATTTGCCTGAAAGCTGAAAGATTTGCCATTCAAATCAGTCATGCTGCTAATCTCTCTACACGGATATATGTCTTACAGTCAGACTCATTCATATACTTACTGTAACTTAATTGTTACCATATTAGACTAAAGACCAGCATCTGCCCATCTCATCTGCACAGGACTCTATTGCTCTGTCTGCTCTTATTGTAGTTTTTGACTAAATGCCCTGGTAAAGAGCTCCACTCTGAGTGCTTCCTCCTCTTTGTGCTTTTTTTGTGAGGATTTCTCTTTTTCTTTGTACAAATAAGGGCTTCCAGTCTAGGTCTACAGAATCTGCTGGCAGGGAACCAACACATTCAATCAGACCTGTGACGTGAAGTAAAGAAACCTGACAAGAACGTTGACAGTAAAGATTATAATGTTAGAAAAGATTTCTATTTCAAACAAATGCTGTTCTTTTGAGCTTTCTGTTAATCAAGGAATCCTGGAAAAAACATACCAGTTTTCATAAAGATATTAAGCAGCACTTCTGTTTTCAACATTTGATAAGAAGAAATGTTCAGAATTTTATGATTTTTGACGACTTGGTCAGTAATGGCCAATGAAAATGTTGATTTACAATCTCAGGAATAAATTTAATTTAAAATGTATTACATAAAAAATACTGTGTTTTTATTTTATTTTTTATTATTAAATTAATGCAGCCTCGGGACCTTAAGAGACTTCTCTCAAAAATATTTTAAAAAATAATACCGATCCACAAATTTTAATTTGATTTTATGTGAGGTGTAATTTTATGTCAAAATGTAGCATACTCAAGTTGAAAAAAGGCTAAATAAACACGTGGGCATGTTAGATAAGTTCATGTATTACATCACTCAAGTTCTTACTAAAATACCCCATATAATGCTGCTGTTTAAGTTTTCTTTTCATTGTTTTTGTAGGATATGATGTAAGATTTCAGAGATTCCTTCTTTTCTTTCACCTTTATCAGAGCTGAAAACCAAGAAACTCCAGTGTAGTCTTATAGTTCTCATCCTCTCTCACTTTTTCAGTGCTCTGATTAGTAGGTCATTACTGGAAGTTGTAATCTGTTTTGGCTAGAGCTGTGTTAACAAGATTTACTCCTAATTGACGTGGCTAAAATTATCAGTTTATGAGAAAACAACTTGTTTGTGAGAGGCAGCATGCAATTTGTGGCTTTTTTTAGTCATTGGCGATCCTGGTTTAGACAGTTGGGTTTTGGACAGTACTGTGTGTTTGTTCTTTTTCCAGTGAAGACTAATAAAATTTGGTTACAGCTTTTTTTTAAACTTCGAATTCTTTTGTTTATTAGATTAGGTGTTCCTAACCTAGTCTGTCTTTACAAGTTCTTCTGCCAAAATAAGAGGTGGCAGATGACACGGACACTTGAAATGAACAGAATAAATACATAAATATTCTCATTTGGCTGCACAGTATCCAGCTGTACACATATAGGTTTTTTGTTTTTTTTTAAATGCCACTTTTGAAAAGTGATTGTTGATGAATATCCACTTAATTTAAGTCACTGTTAAACCTATGCCATGCAGGCTTAATACCATCTTAACATTTGTCAAAAGATTAGGAAAAAAAGAGAAAAAAAGATTGTCTAGAGATAGAGGAAAAAGTGTGTGTGAAGCTTGGCTATTAAGGAAAAGAGAAGGCCAAGATCTTCGATTGTGTTCTTACACAAAGAAAATATATGTCAGCAGAAGTGAAAATGTATACTCAGCAGAGCTGCTGCATTGCTGACCTGAAATGCTTCCAGTTATGTAATGCATGTAGCTTGGATCATTGTGGTTTAATTAAGTTATGTCTAATCTCTTTCAGATTCTGCAGAAAGATTAATGACTCTTGTTGAGGTGTAAACTGTTATCACTCTCTCTGTTTGGGTTGGTTTGTGTTAATGTGATGTGCATGTTGGGACCTGTCAGCAGTAGGGAGGAGGGGGTCAGTCAGCCCTTCTGGTGAAGGATGACCCACTCCATCTGTCTGGGGTCAGGTGTGTGTTTATGGTAATTTACTCACCCGTTGAGTTAAGGGCATCCAGAGCTATTTCAAATGCCAGCCATGTACCACCATGCAGGAGGACCACCAAGGCCTATTCAAACCAAATATAAAATTCCAACACCTGTACTACTACCGCTCAAATGTTTGGAATTTGTATTAATTTTTAATTCTTTATTAATTTAGTATTTAGTATTTTTTCTTTTTGTTGAAAGAAATATATTGTTTTATTCAGCAAATTTGCATTTAATTGATCAAAAGTGACAGTAAAGAGAAGACTTACAGTGTGTGATTTGTTTCAAATAAATGCTGCGCTTTTGAACTTTCTATTCATCACAAAAATATTAAAGGCACAATAAGTAAGATTTTTGGATTAAAATATCCAACAACCACTTGAACAGTGTTAAATGTTTTGTTGACTTGTTTACTTACATGATCCCAAATGTTCCCAAGAATGTTTAAATCCAGAGAAACAAGCCATTGTAACCAGGACCACGTCACTTATCATACCCGTGTTACCTCGATTTCCAGTTTTATTTTTTAGCAACCAAGGAAACACCAAAGACACTAATATATTATGGTCTGGTTTCACAGACAGGGCTTAGATTAAGCCAGGATTAAACCTTAGTTCAATTAGGACATATAAGTAGCTTTTAAAAATGTACCTTAGAAAAAAAAACATTACTGGTGTGCATTAACAAAGTCATAACAAAGGTACTAACATTTTTTTAGATTTAAATATAGTTAGCTGATAGTTGCTTTCAGTTAAAATAGCTCAAACATGCATTTTTTTGTCAGGGATTAGGCTTAAACCTTGTCTGTGAAGAGCCTGATCTCACAAAAATGCGTATAAATAGTACGCGTCTGCAATCTCGTGGAATGTATACGCCAAAATGAGTTATGGCATGTATATGGTACGCGTTTTTTCGCATGCATATGATACGCACTTTATGGCGTATTATAAGTACGAACTACCCCACCCCACCACCCAAGAATGTGTAATATGCATGCCATAAAGTGCGTATCATATGCATGCGAAAAACTGCGTAGAATTTGCACGCCAAAACTCATTTTGGCATATCCATTCCACAAGATTTCACACTCGTACTACGCATTACCATGAGATCGAGTTGCTGTGAAACTGGGGTTATGTGTTTTATTAGACTGTCGAACATTTTTTGGATACATTGATTGATAGAAAACGAATCATTGTTAAATAAAAAAAGTTTATTACACAGTTGAGTCTTATTGTTTTGTTTTCTTGATTTACCGCGAGTGTCACGTTTTCCGTGCCTAATATCGATCTTGCTTACTGCAGTGTGCAACAAGTGTCTTATAGTAGCCGTTGAGCAAACGCACAGAGTAGCATTTTAACATAACTTTCAACACACTCAAATGTATCTAATATAATAATACAGCACTGCGTTACCAGAAGTGGAAACACTTGTCTGTGGCATAATAAAAGCACTGCAAAATCAAGGCGTCATCAAGCTACGGCATTTGTTTTGAATAAGTGACCTCTAGCAGAAAATCTTACATATTGTGGCTTTAAGCAGCACAAACCTTTTTTCAACATTAAAAAAAGTTTCTTAAGCACCAAATCAGCATAGAATGATTTATGAAGAATCATGTGACACTGAAGATTGGGGTTAGGATGCTGTAAATTCAACCTTATTATCAGCATTACATTTATTACACTTATTTATAATTTAAAATTATCATGTTGAATATTTTTGATAAAATAAATGCAACCTTGGTGAGCAATCAAGACCGCTTTCAAAAACATTAAAATTACTTGAACTTTCAAATGTATATTCATCACAAGTTTTAAAGGATTTTATTCATTTTTATTATTTTTGAAGTCTTTTTAAAAAAAAGGATATTCCTATTTTTATTTGGATTAAAATCCTATCCTTCCTATTTTTAATTTTTAATAATTAATAATTATTCTGTTTTGTTTTTGTTTTTCCAGATAGTATTTTTCTATTTTTAGTCTTCTTCTTCATCTTCTTCTTCTTTCGGCTGCTCGCTTCAGGGGTCGCCTCAGCGAATCATCTGCCTCCATCTAGTCCTAATATACAGTTTTTTTTACAATGTAACAATTGGTATTTTACACTTTGTTACATAAGATTTAGTGTGAACGTGTTAACACTGTCTGTTGTTAAAAGAGATTAATGGAGGGAAAAGGTTCAAACAACTGTGGGATTAAGATGGTACTTAAGTATTATCTCCACAGACTGTCAGAAAAAATCTGTCAGAGTCTGGATTTAATTTTAAAGGATTTGAATATTTACTGGTATTGACTGACTGGCTTTTTTATTTACTTGAAATAATGAAGGAGTGACAGGAGGGTTGCAATTAATAAACCAAATAAACTAGAGGAAATGATTGTGACTAACTGAATCCACTGGCTGAGAGAAACACTCCATAATGATGCACTTCAGTCACTTTTCCTGTAGCATGTGTGACAGTGAGAGACGGTTGCTTTTGAGTTAGCTGTTAATGATATGTAATGTGCTGGAGAGGGATATAAATCGAGGTGTCTGTCTAAAAACAGCCATGCGCACTGTATATTTGCCCTCCAGCTGAAGGAGTGGGAGTGGAGGAGTGGTCAGGGTGACACAGCAGCGGGCAGCTAGAAAATGAAGTGGGGCTGGAGCTGCATTCCTGAAATAATAGCAAATTCTGGAAAGTGGCAGGAAGGGAGGAAATCACTACATGGTCCTGTTCCTCCTTGGGCCAGTATAAAACAGTAATTTATTTGGGGACATAAATCACATAGTTTGTTATAATGTCATCTGGGATTTGTTATCTTTGCTGTGTTTTAATCTTTAGCAAGCCGCCTAACTAGACAGCGTCTTTGACATCATTGGCATGTTTGGAGTCAACTGAGTTCAAACAGACTTGATTTTAGCTGACTCCAAACATTATGCTCAAAAATGCTGTCTAGGTAGGTGGCTCAATATGTTTTGAAAATCAACTTTCTTATGTGCCACCTGGCTACATCTGGACATTTTCAGCCCTTATCACTACTGTTTCCACATATACACTATATCCCCTAAAAGTGGGACACCCCTACAAATCATTGAATTCAGGTGTTCCAATCCCTTCCATGGCCACGTGTATGAACTCAAGTACCTAGACATGTAGACTGCTTCTACAAACATTTGTGAAAGAATGGGTTGCTCTCAGGAGCTCAGTGAATTCAAGTGTGCTACCGTGATAGGTTGCCACGTGCAATTAAGTCCATTCGTGAAATTTCTTCACTACTAAATATTCCACGGTCAACTGTTAGTGGTATTATAAAAAAGTGAAAGAAATTGTGAACAACAGCAACTAAAATCACCGCCATGTAATATCACAGAGCGGGGTCAGCGCGTACAGGCCTACAGTGAGCAGAAGTCACCAACTTTCTGCAGAGTCAATACAGAACTCCAAACTTTGTGTGGCCTTCAGATTAGCTCAAGAACTAGAGCAGTGGAGACGTGTTTTGTGACGTGAGAAATCACACTTTTCTGTCTGACAATTCGATGGACGAGTCTGGTACCAATTGTAAAGTTTGGTGGAGGGGGGATAATGGTGTGGGGTTGCCTTTCAGGGGTTTGGTTTGGCCCCTAGCATACCAAGAGATTTTGGACAATTTCATGCTCCCAACTTTGTGTGAACAGTTTGGGGATGGACCCTTCCTATTCCAACATGACTGCACACCAGTGCACAGTCCAGGAAGACATGGATGAGAGTTTGGTGGAGGAACTTGACTGGCCTGCACTGAGTCCTGACCTCAATCTGATAGAACACCTTTGGGATGAATTAGAGGGGAGACTGCGAGCCAAACCTTGTCGTCCAACATCAGTGCCTGACTTCTTGAAGAATTATCAAAAATTCCCATAAATACACTTCTGAACGTTGTGGAAAGCCTTTCCAGAAGAGTTGAAGCTATTATAGCTGCAAAGGGTGGGCCAACTCCATATTAAACCCTATAGATCAGGGGTTTTCAAATAATTCCTGGAGCCTCCCCAGCACTGCACATTTTGGATTTCTCCCTTATTAGACACACCCAGCTCAGGTCATGGAGTACTAAACTAATCAGTTAATGAGTTAATACAGCTGTGTTAAATAAGACACCCGTCCATCATATGCAGCGCCTTTTACTATACAGAAGCCTAACCCTTTAAGATCTGAAATCGGATTGGAAAAGTAGTGCAAGTAAACATATCTATTGAGATGCATTTCTTAGGGGGCTGCATATGTTGGACGTGTGTCTTATTTAACACAGCTGTATTAACTTATCAGCTGATTAGTTTAGTACTCCATGACCTGAGCTGGGTGTGTCCAATAAGGGAGATATCCAAAATGTGCAGTGCTGGGGAGGCTCCAGGAATGGTTTGAAAACCCCTGCTATAGATTAAGAATGGAATGTTGTTAAAGCAGGCAGGAGTCCCAATACTTTTGGCATTATAGTGTATGAGCACTTTTTCTTTATTGGTTTATGGGATGACTTGCCATTTATATTAAAGCAACATTAATATCAAATGATGAGTGTTCAGTGTTAGGTTTACCCAGAAACAGAGATTTTGTAAGCACCTCAGACCAGGCTGATAAAATCTCTTCTCCACTGATGAAGCTGTTTTATGGAGCCCATCCAATTCAGAGTCTCCTCATCACTCTGTCCCACTTTCAGCCCTCGACCTTTCCCTACTGCTCTATCAGAGCCAGGCAGCTCTGTTCTGCCTCACTGCCTCTGCTAATAAACACGTCTCAAAAGGACCTCAGATTTAGCAGCCTGGATGATGTTTTATGATGTGATTGTTTTATAATAAGAAAGCAGAATGTATTTGGTTTCAACTGATCTACATGTCTCTCTCTCTCTCTCTCTCTCTCTCTCTCTCTCTCTCTCTCTCTCTCTCTCTCTCTTTTGAAATAGGCTGCAGGTTAAGAACTGTAGGAGTAAAGCATACTGAGAAATGCACTTTCAAAAGTGTCAGTCTTCTGTGATATCTGTATGTGAAGGGTCTAGGATCAGTAACTTTTGGGATATCCAATATTAGTGATTCTAATATAAATGTCTGGCCTGGACAATTTTTTTTAACGGGTTTCTACAATTTATGAGCTAATTTTGTTGAGTTTAAGTGTACACTACTTACTTTTCAAAAGCTTCAGGTTGTTAAAAATTATTATTATTTTTTAAACAACAACAGTCAGTGTCACATGATCCTTCAGAAATCATTCAAATATGCTGATTTGGTGTGCAAGAAACACTGATGAATAGGTAAAAAAAACATTTATTTGAAATAGACATATTTTGTAACATAAATATATTTGCTGACACCTTTTGATCAGTTTAATGGTTACTTATTGAATAAGACTTTTGGTGATTTATTATTAGTAGTAGTAGTATTATCCGTCATTATTATTATTATTAATATTATTATTATTATTATTAGTTTGTTTTTGTAATTTTTGATTCTTTGATGCCATCTTCTTCACAGCACAACACATCACAGGCTGTGGCAGTCTTTCCATCGGCGGTCTTTCCAAGTCTGCAGTCTATTTTTAAAAAGAGGTTTTGAAATATTCACAAACTAGTCTGTAGAGATGCAGCTTGTCTGTATGTTGGCTAAGTGTACAAGTCCTAAATTAAGATACTTATACTTATTTTGTAGTGTGTGAGTCTTCTCTATGAATCAATAATTCCTGGGAATTGTACATAGGCTAGTTATATTTAATAATTTTGTAAAGGAAAACTATTTCTGTAAATCAATAAATTGTCTCATCTTTGATATAAATCATTTAGCTGTTACGTTTCCGTCTTCCGTGTGTGTGATGGAGGTGCATGTGTCGGGATGGTATGTGTTTTCATGTCTTGTCGTGTTGTATAGGGGTAGTTTTCTCACTCCACACCCGAGACAGACGCCCACAACATCTGCTCCTGCCTTTACTGCACCTGGATGGGCTGCTGTCATACAGCATGATGGGTTACCCTCATCTATGCACACTTTCTGCATTGATCCCATTTAGTTCACAAGGAAATTAAAAGAGAAAGTACAGACGTTGCTTTGAGCAGTTTGCCACTCCCTCTAACACACCTTTATCAGCCACACCTATGGTTGAGACTCTTCTGTAGACAGTTATTTTACTGTGTTTGGTGTTACAGACAGAAATTTGGTTAAATTACTGTATTGTTTGTATTGCATTAGCAGATTGATGTGGTTTCCTTCATATTGATGTGACGGTTAAGAAGATGGATTGGACTATCTAAGGGAGAGATAGGGAAAACCCCTTGCTGATCTTTGACCTCTCACACATTGATGCTAGAGATGTGCCTGTGTGGGTTTTCCAGGGTCCTCTGATTGTATGGAACTGTGCAAATGGTGCTACATGGCTTTCTAATAACCATCTACTGATGCTCAAGTCTTTAATTTAATCTGCCCCTCCTTTCAATGTCTCTCTAATGGAGTGTTCTCAGATTCACTCTCAATTTCCTCTACACCTTATCAAGTTATGTCCATGTAAGAGCTCATTTTATAATGTTTTATCACAGAGCATTCTCTCTCGTTTGCTGTGTTTGCCACATAAGGCATCTGGATCATCTCCCATTCTTTTATTTGTAGTTTTCATAATTTCTTAACTGCAGTGCTCTTGTCTGCACTTGCCCTAATTTATATAATAACCTGTTACTTGCAGTTGCCAAAAAGTTAGTCTGCCATTTGTCAGTTGTGTGCCAGTTTTCCTTTATCTAGGAATCATTGTGTTGCATTAAAATGAGAGAAACAGACCAATGTTGATTATTAACGGATGTGATGAAAGCTGTTCCTTATTCCCCAGGGATGTGAGTGCTGTCCCTTATGATGTAAAACTACCAGATGGTCACTTGCCATTTATTTGCTACGTTCTAAAATGTAGTATTAATTCTTAGTGCATAACTTGTCCACATAGTTTTATAGTCATGGGTGATACCTCAAATCACACAGTATGTCTATTTAATAAGCAGACATTGACTTTGATTTCCCATAAAGCCGTTTCACTCCACACCAACAAATGCCAGAAAACACCTAATTACAAACTGTGGCAGCAGGTTTTACAAGGCACAACTTATTACTTGTCTTTGCCTGTGTGGCTCCAGAGTTATCTTGATGATTTGGAAACATTTTTGTGTTTTTAAAGTTTATTCAGAATAATATGCTCTATGCAATATTGAACTGTGCAAAAGAAAACCAGGAGCAAATATTAAATGTGCACTATGTAGTATTTTTGCAGTAAAATATCCGCAAACTACTAGGCCAGTGTTATATATTTTGTTCAGTTGAGTATCAATACCCCAAATGTTTCCAACTATTTGTAAATTGTGAGAAAATTGCTATTTTAACCAAGGAGCCGGTCAGCCAGGATGTCTGAGCATAGCGTCTGAGAGTCGCCCGTCAATTGCGTCATATCTGCGTTACCCTCGGTTTCCGGTTTTATTTGGCAGAAACGCTTTCCTAGCAGTGTGCAACAAGTGTCACAGCAGCCGCCGAGCGAACACACAGAGTAACGTCATAACAGGATTTTAAACACGCTTAAATGTATCTAATATGATAAATGTATCTTTGTATCTTTGTTGTGCCTTCAGTTCTAGATAAAACAAGCTGAGTGTGATTTTTGATTAGGGATTTATGGCTGATTGGGCTAATTTTTTACTGCTAAAGTGAGTGGGCTATAAGTAGTTGATGTTCGGGAAGTAAAAAGCACATACATTTTCTCCATGGTGCATTTATTTTAACAATATAAATTATACTTTATAAGTCAGACGTGTACACGGTTGTTATTCGAATATGCTTTTTTATTAGCATATGCTTTATGTGCCCACCCACTCCCATAATTCTGATGATGCAAAAAAAAAAAAAAAAAAAAAAAAAAAAAAAAAAAAAAAAAAAAAATATATATATATATATATATATATATATATATATATATATATATATATATATATATATATATATATATATATTGCAAGTCAATTCTCCTGTGCTTTCAACCTACTTAAATATTGTTATTGATAGAATTGGATTGTCATTCACTTGCTTGATGGGACTGGTACAGTTTGTCTTTTAGTTGTTGTTTTTTTTAAATACACTTTTGCTTCAAAATATAGTTTTTATAATATTGTGATTCACTTTGTAGCTAGCTGGTTGGTTTCCTTTGAGAAAAATAATTGGCATAACAGGCAGGCAGGCACATTTCTGTCTCCTGTTCTTTAACAAAGACCATGCTAAGACAAGCTAGATCTGTGTCCTGTCCTGCCTCTGTCTGTGGCTGTCTGTAGTGAATGGCTGATTCAGAGTCTGGGGTCTTGATGCAGTAACTCCTGACGGTGGAAGGGCAGACCAGTTCTACATCATTACATTACAGCACTGCAGATCACCTTAAACCACCCTTAAATCAATACTGAGAGTGAGGGGAAGAACAAAGGCTGTAAAGAGAAGAGGAGGGAGGAGAAGGAAAAGGGTAGCGGTGTTTGTCAGTGGCCAATGAATGAAATCTTTCTCTGGATGGAGAGCTGAGGAGTCCTTTTATTTCTCTGTCTTTTTCTTGTACTTTCACACTCACCAGGCCCTCTGCTGGTATACGCTGTCATCTCCTGCATGCTTTTTAAAACTAATTTCCTGTTTTGGATTATGTAATGGCTCATAGAATGCTTTTGTGTTTTTATATACACATTTTCCTATTTTTACTGGACTGTATAATAAACAAAATCAGCTGTTCAATAAGGGGAGAAAGAGTAATGTATTCTTGCATTTATTATGCAATAATAGAGTATCAGTGGTCATGTACATGAAAGTGTAATGATGTCAATCATGCCAGCCATTGGCACTAGACAGAGAAAGGAATGTTGAAATGTAAGAGGTGTGTGTGTGTGTAGAGGGGGTGGAGGGGTGTGTGTCTGTGTGTGTGTGTGTGGGGGGGTGCAAATTACTGGAAAGGAAGATGGAAGATGAGGAAGGAAAAAAGGAGCTGAAATGACACTTAGAAAATGTATTTGGTGTTTGCCTATGCACAAAGCAAGATGTACTGTGTTTTTTCTGGGCATTGATGTGGTTGTTAGCATGTTGCTATGTATTGACTAGGGTGTTTGGGTGATTTTTCTGGGTCATTATTTATTATATATTTTCTTTATCTGTTTTATTGAGAGTCAGGTGAACACTGTGTCTGTTTGCTTGGAAATTTAACACACTTCTTGCCAACAAGCCTTGTCATTTGAGGCAACGTTCCAGCATTGTTATTGTTAACTAAAACTGAACATTTCCATTTAATTGTGATAAATCTGAAATAATAAATTAATATAAGATTGCATATTAGCATTAACATAATTACTGAAATAAAACATTTTAGGTTAAAGTATTAAAATTACTAAAACTGAAATAAAACAAATTAAACTGAAACAGAATTATAAAAAGTATACAATGTACACAGTGGAACTGTTTTAATGCTGACCTGGTTCAGTTACATTATATTGAAGCTTAACTGAGTTTTTAAACAATGGCAGAGAAGTTCAAACCCATTAAAAATGCCTTTGAACCAAGAGCTTTTTTTTCTGTCTATTTGCTCTACACCTGCCAGTTTGAAGTGTTTATTTTAAACCACTTTCACTAGGATCTCTCTGAGAGCTAGACACTCAGCCTTTACTCTGAGAGGCAGGTGTGATCAGTGGCCCCCGTGACAAACACATCTTCATATCAATGTGTATGTAAGAGTCTTTTTGTGAGTAACTGCTTTAACCCTTGGTCTTAGCGAGGCATGGATATGGAGTAGAGAAACCAGACAGGTGCAGTTAAAAGTAGATCCCTTGCTTAAATGAAAGAGTGGAAGTGAAGTGTGTGGGTGTGAGGAGAGATTCAATACACTTCGTATTTTCTGTCAGCTGTCATCCTGGCCATCTCCTCTAGACAGTTGTTTCATAAAATGCATTGGCAGCATTTTAAGGGTGCCTCTCGATCGACATTCACAGGACTGTTTCGTATAGGTTTCTTCATCAGGGTGTGGACCATCATACTATGCTGTGGTCGGGCAGCAGAATGACAGCTGCTGAAGAGAGGAACAGGAGATGCAGAAAGGGGAATTCAGAGGATGGCAGCCATTAAAATCTGCTGAGATGGCTACACGCAGTCTGGAGTGTTGGATGGAGATGAGGTCATGCGTGTCATCCAATCGGAGATTGATTTTTGAGGTTGCATTTGTGAGGTCGATGTGATCTGCTGCCCCACTGTTAATCAAACCTTCATTCTTGCGCATTAGCACCATGCTGTTAATTGTCTAAATGAAGCGTGGCCTGGCAGTGATGTGTGGGCAAAATAAGCCTATGTAGTCTTTGTTTTTTTTGTTTGTCATCGTGTACATTTAATATGTGATTTTCTGTAAACACAGGCATCATTTGAGTTTAAAATTAAAATCAACCTATACATTACCTTTCAGAAGGCTAGGGTTAGTAAGATTTTGTGTGTGTGTGGGCATGTTTTTGTGAAATATGAGGACACGTGTATAATGACATGGGTATTACAGGATTTTTTTTAGAAATTAAAATGCAGAATGTTTCCTGTGGTGGGTAGGTTTAGGGGCAGGGGCAGTGTAAGGGGATAGAAAATACGGTTTGTACAATATAAAAACCATTATGCCTATGGAATGTCCTCACATTTCACAAAAACAAACGTGTGTGTGTGTAAAAACTAGTACTTTTATTTAGCAATGATGCATTCAATTTTACAAAGACATTTTACATTTTTAAAAAAGATTTTCATTTCAAATAAATGCTGTGCTTTTGAACTTAATATTAAACACTGAAGACTGGAGTAATTGGTGTGGAAAATCCAGCTTTGCCTTCACAGGAATACATTACATTTAAAAATGTGTATAAAAAGTAAAAAAAGTAAATTTCCATTGTAGCAATATTACTGTTTTTATAGTTTTTTTTTTGTTTGTAAAAAGTGTAGCCTGGCCAGATTTCTTCTCAAAACTTTTTGAAAAGTAGTGTTGTTATTTGTATTCTGAAGAATTAATAAATGTACATTATAAAACAAAAAAAGTCAATGTTATTACTTGAAAATTACTTAAAAATCCCGGAAATTACCCCAAAATCCTGGAAAGTTTCTGGAAACTTTGCAACTGTATATGCGAAACTTTTAGGATGTAGGCTACTCAAGTCATATCCGACATAAAGGATCTGCGATTGAAACTGACCACAATCACTATTAACTTAAGTGAATGACGGGTAATAATCAGCAATATGAGTTCCACAAATAACGTTTCAATATTGACAATATTGACACAAATGCTGTCTTTATTTTAATGTTTCATTGATCTAACAACTCAGTGCCTTGTTATAAAATGTAATGTTGTAGTATCATCATTGCTTGATGACATAAGGAACGTATGAATTTGGAGGTTGAAATAAACTGTCCAAAAGAACCGGTTCGCAGAAATGCATCAGACAAGATAAAAAAAACAAGATATACCCGATAAAGCATGTGGGCTTTGCCCGTCTTTGCATGCTTGCAGCAAAGGAGTATACTTTAAAAAAGTCTCATGCACTTAATTGTGCACAAGACTGAGTATACCCTGGGCTTAAGGCTGTTAGGTTACTTGGGTAATGTTAATGTTTGGCATTGTTTTAACAAACTGTCATTCGGAACAGGCTCCATTTTGATATAGGATTCCCACTTTTCATGATCCAATCAATTCCTAATGGAAACAATACATTTATTCTTTCTTCTTCTTCTATGATATACTGTATTGCTTGGTGAAAAGAATTATTTTTTTTTTTTTTGAATTTACATTTTTGACTTTATCTGATGTGTTTATGAGGTTCTTGATGTTGACAGACTACTGCAACTCACAATTGAGCTTTAATGTCAATAGAGTACAGATTTTCTAAAATACCTTTGCAAACTAAAATCGTGCTGCTTTTGCTTAAACTTGAGTGAATTACCAGTTATGGATCAAATTGATCAGAATAAGAATTAAAAATAAGAATTATTCAGTTTTTTTTATACCAGTTTAAAGCCAAAAGGCTGCAGCATCCTTTTAAAAAGTAGCAAGAATAATATTAATTGATTTAATAGTTAAATATTACCCCATGAACATTTGTTTCTCTTGCTGTTCTTCATGGTTAGTTTGTGAGCAGGTGTCACCTGTTTGTTTCAGAGCAGGCAGCTGTGCAATTGAACTCCATGGATGACTGTGAACTATGTTGAGATCGCTGGTCTTCATGCATTCCTGTTGGGCACTGGCACTCCAGCTGCCCGCCGAGATTCTGTCACACTAAATGTCTCGTCTACTGCTTGTCTTGCTGTATAAATCAACCTCTTTCTATCTTATTTCTTCTTCCACCTTGCTTTACCTGTTTTTTTGTCATTCTCTCTCTCTTCCCATCTGTCTAGATCACCCATTTTAGCGACATTTCTCGTATTTCTTTTTTTTAAATAGCTGCTCAGTCTTGACAACATGCAGAAATCCCTCAATCAGATTTCTCTCCATCCTCAAGTGGCAGGACACATCTACCGACTTGTGGGGGCTTGTCAGGGCCTGTGCAGAGTATTTGGTCTTTTCTGACCCGTCGGTGCTTTGTTCTACCCCCTGCTGTCTGCAGAAATGGGTCAGTGTCTCCAATATGTCCCAGGCATGTGTCTGAGTGACAGGCTTTGAATTGGTTATTGCACAGGAAATCACGGCTTATGTTACAGAGATCCTAAATGGCACCAGCAGCAGCCCAGACACACAGTTGTGTGTATGGTGTGTGTTGAAGCTGTATTTCACAGTTCACTCTCAGTGGTTTTCATCACCGGCGGGCAGCTGTTCACATTCCAAAGGAACATATACTGTTATATGTTTATAATAGTATATATACTGTAGAAGTGTATTCATTTGTCTGGATTTGTTTAATTAGTTCGTTTACATGTTGCAATTTTTCATTTGCATTTGTTTTGTTTACAGTACAAAAATAAACCTAGGCTGGATACCAATTTTCATATTGCTTCTAAAGAACAAAAGTATCTTCTGCATTGGTTATATTAAAGTACATACAAAGCAGAATGCCATATTTGGTGCATGTTATGACTTTGTAAACAGTCCTGTAGACAGAGAACCTCACAAATCAAGCCATTTGACTTTTTTAGAAACTTCATTGCAAAATTGCAGTTAAATAAATTTTTTATTATAGTTAAAATGTATTGTTAATTTATATTAAATGCTATTAGATTGAACTTTAGATCGCTTTTTTTTTACCCACTTAAGTGGTACTTAGATACATCTTTGTCAGGGGTTTTCAGTGTCAATAATGGTCTTTTACTAGTACTGGCAGACGTGCACGGTCATCCACACACAGTAGAAAGTAGCCTACCCACCCTACTCATGTGAACTGCGAGCCAGTGCTGTCAATAAATGGAAAGTGTTATTGGTTATGTTAATTGTTGGTTATACTTATAATGATGTTTTGAGTGGATTCTGACTAAATTAAACACAACTGATTAGCCATTGTGTTCACGCGCTCAACAGATATGTCTGTGATTGGCTAAAAAGCTCAATACTGCAAAATGTTGTAAATAGAAACCTTTGATGCTCTTCAGTTCTTACATAAACACTCACATAAGTGTTTTAAAGCTGCCAGATATCAGTGAGTACCGCAGAACAGCAGGTATCATCACGTTAAATGATCAAATAAATCTTTGGTTGTACAATGATTCAATTTGGTGACTGCAAAAATATTTTCAAAACAAAAAAGCCCTGTTTTTTATGCACACTTTCACATTTACATCGGTTGTCTTTGAAATATGGTTGAAGTGTACTGACAGGCATTCATGGTAAACTGTAATATACTTTCAATGTCATTTTATATTGAAACTTGTCATGTATTGAAATATATTTTTAATTTCACACTTTAAATTTTGTAATGGTAAATTTGCAAATGTAAAATATATCTAAAAGTATACAGTGGGTATGGAAAGTATTCAGACACCCATACA